>NC_080112.1:5470681-5570087 GCF_950005125.1 Chionomys nivalis | reverse complement strand
CTTTAGTCTCTTACCCCTACAAGGACAACACAAGGTACCCACCACTACTGCTACCCTTTGACATCTATTCCAGTTTCCTTTATGTTCCTGTGATTAAAATATTCTGACAAGCAGCTGAGGGATCATAAGATGTTTCAAGGGACAAAGGCTTGTGCTACCAAGCCTAATGGCCTTAGTTTGTTACCCAAGGTCCACATGGTAGTAAAAAACTTACTTCCACAAATAATCTTTGAATCGTGACATGCATGTATACACACAACAAATAAATAAATAAAATGTAATATAAAATTTGAAAGCAACTGAGGGAAAATGGTTTCTTTAGTTTACAGTTTGAGGTTACAGTCCATCATTATGGGGGAATAGTGACAAGAGCTTGAATTAGCTAGTCACAGGCAGTCAAGAGAAAAAAATACATACATACTTAGCTACTGGCTTGCTCTATTCATTATGTATATATATGCATACATAATGCATATACCATTATCGTTAACCATTAATCTGTCGGTGGACATTTAGAGGAATCCATATTCTGACTATTGCGAGAACAATCTAAGAATGTAAGTGTTTTTTCAATGTTTTGATTTTATGTTCTGTGGGTGCATATGCAGCAGGGAGCTCCATTTTTCACTTTTTGATAAATTGCCATACTCTCTTATAATGGCTATGTAAATTAATTAACATTCCCACTACCAGAACACAAAGATCTTTTTTGTCTATGTTAGTACCAATCCTGGTTACACTGTCTTTGCCTTTCTAATTGTGGTAACTCAAGTTTTTATTTGCATGTCTTTAAATTAATTGTTTAAATTAATTAATCAATTAATTTAATTGATTAATAGGTTGAGTATTGTCTGCTTATCTGTTGGCCATTTGCATATCTTATTTTAACAAATGTCTACTCAGATCTACCACATTTTAAAGTCAGATTTTCTTTTACTATTAAGGTATTTGGATTGAAATATTTTAAAGTTAATCCATAGTGTTTCATTTTATGCAAGAACCATATGATTTCTGTTACTATTTATTCATAATACACTTTAAAATAATTAAGTGTGATCCCTTTAATGGAATGAACATGTACAAGACAGATTTTATGTCATTAAAACTATTGTTTATACAATATGTCAGATACATGTCATATTTTGTCCAAACACACATAAAAAATACTAACAAAAATGAACCTTAATATAAACTTTAAAGTTTGAATACTAGTGATATATCATTGTGGTAAATGATCAGTTGTGCAAATGCACACTCAGATGTAGAATGTTGATAGTAAGAGGGTATTGGCAGAGGCTGATCATTCATTTCCCGACCATCCTGACTCAAAATAATCACACATAAACCATATTATTTGCAATACTGTTTGGCCAATATCTTAAGAATATTTCTAGTTTGCTCTTATATCCTAAATTAACCTATCTCCATTAATCTGTGCATTATCATGAGATCATGGCCTACCTTCAAAGTTTCTGCAGACTCTAGCAAAGGAATCTGTCCCTGGTGGCAGTTACATGGCTTCTCCCTTACTCCACCTTCTTCCTCCCTGCAATCTTCCTCCCCTAGTTTCTATTCTGCCCTATCACAAGCCAAAACAGCTTCTTTATTAATTAACCAATAAAAGCAATAAAAGCAACACATATTTAGAAGGACTTTCCACACCAAGAGGGGCTGCACATGTGCCCCGTGAATCTAAAACTAAAACTTGCAATGTAGTCAAAGCTGCCTTTGAACTTTTGTTACTCTTCCTGCTTTCTTCCTCATGAGTTCTGAGATTACAGATGTATGCCAATAAACCTGACAATGTTCATTTAACTTTTTGAGGAACTATATAACTATCAAGCTTACTATTTAGCCATACCCACACAGTGTTCCTTGAGTTCTGAGGGGAGGGATTTGATGGAGAACTCTAGTTTAGACTCTTTGCATAATGTCTGACTGTGGGCCTCTGCATCTATTCATATTTGCTGCTGGAGGAAGCCTCTCTGATGATGACTAATCTATGAGTACAGCAGAATAACATTAGGAATCATTTTCTTGATTTTTTGACCAGTCATGTTTGGTTTTACACTGGGTCTCTGGGCTACCTGGTCTCTGGTTCTTAATTACACAAACAGTGTTGGATATGTGTTCCATCTCATGGACTAGGCCTTAAGTCAAGTCAGATATTCGTTGGCTACTCTCACAAGTTCTGTGCCACCATTTTCCTAGCACAATTTGCATGTAGAACAGAGCGTAAGTCAAAGGTTTGGTGGCTGAATTGGTGTCCACGTTTCTCTTTCATAAGCCTGCACAGTACTTTCTTGCACTAAAGACCCTAGAACGTAAGCGTGAAGGCTGCATGTAGGTACCAGCTCAACTTCTCCATTTTGAAGAAGTTGTGTGAATATTGTCCCTGTCAATAGGACCCTGCTGTCAACTTTCAGAGAGCAATGCTTTGTCTTAGCATCAGCCTTGATTGTTTGGGAATTTCCATGGAACCCCCTTGACCAACAACTCAGTTGAATCCCATCAAGTCCCACCAATGGAAGCCTTGCCTGGCAACAAGAGATGGCAAGGTTAGACTTCAAATTCTTCACTAATATGAGTCATCATTAGGATCACTGTCATGGATTCCAGAAAATTTCCACTGCACTAGGTTTCCATACCACAACCCAAATGCCACCCAATCCCAGCCATTTCTCTCTATACTCTCTCCCTCTATCCTATCTCCCAACCCACTCTATCCCTCTTGCTCTTGTCCCCACCAGTACTCAGTCAACCCATAAAATCTATTCTATTTTCTCTTCCCAGTGGGATACATGCATTCCACCTTAGACATCTCCACTTTACCTAAACTCTCTGGTTCTTCAGATTATAGCTTGGTTATCATTTTAATTAATAGCTAATATCCACTTCCAAGTAAATACATACCATATTTGTCTTTCTGTTCTGAATTTCTTCACTCAGAATGATTATTTTCCTAGTTCCATCAATTTGTCTGCAAACTTTATGATGTAATCTTTTAATAGTTGACCGATACTTTATTGTGAAAATGCACCATGTTTTCTTACCCATTCTTCAGTTGAGGGACATCTAGATGATTTCCAGTTTCTGGTTATTATAAATAAATACACAATTCACATGATTAAGTGTCCTTGTAGTAGGATAAAGTATTATCTGTGTATATGTTCAAGAATGTTATAGCTGGATCTGTAAGTAGATCCACTCCTAACTTTCTGAAGAAACTGTAATATTGATTTCTATAGTAGTTGTCCAAGTTTTCACTCCCATTAGCAATGGAAGAATGTTCTCCTTGCTCCACATCTTTCTGTCATTTGTGTCATTGAACTTAGCCATTCTGATAGAAATAAGATGGAATCTTAAAGAAGTTTTTATGTACATTTCCCTGGTAACAAAAGATGTTGAACATTTCTTTAAGTGTTCCTCAGCCATTTGATATTCCACTACTGACAACTCTCTGTTTAGGTCTGTATCCCACTTTTAAAACTGGATTATTAGGTTTTTGATATTTAGTTTCTTGAATTTATTACATATTTTAGATGTTAGTTCTCTTTTGGATATGAAGTTGGTAAAAAAATATTTTCCCATTTTGTAGATTGCTGGTTTGTGCAATTGACAGTGTACTTTGCATTACAGAAGTTTTTCAGTTTCATGAGGTCCCATTTATTAGCTGTTGATCTTAGTGCTTGTACCATTGGTGTTTTGTTCAGCAAGCTGTTTCCTGTGATAATATAGGCTATTACCCATTTTCTCTTCTATCAAGTTCAGTGTGTCTGATTTTATGTTGAGGTCTTTGATCCATTTGGAGTTGTGCTTTTTGTTCTTCTACATGAAGATATCCATTTTGGCCAGCACCATTTGTTAAAGATGATTTTTTTTTGCCTTGTGTCTTACAGGCTTCTTTATCAAAAATGAGGTGTCCATATTAGATTTCTGTCTGGATCTTCAATTCAATTCCATTTATCAAGATGTTTGTTTTGTATACTAATATCATGCTGGGTGTTTTTTTTTTTTAGTTTTTTTTTACATTTACTTATTTTTTGTATTTAGTAGATTAAAAAAAAAAACACCAATCCAAGTTTCCACTCCCTCTCCTCCTCCCATTACCTCCACAACCCCTACCCTCCTCCCACCCAATCCTCAGAGAGGGTAAGGCACATTGCTTTGAGGAAGGTCCAAGGCCCCTCCCTATTATATTTAGGTGGAGCAAGGTATAAATCCAGGGAGAATAGGATCCCCAAAAGCCAGTACATGCAGTAGGGATAAATCCTGGTGCCACTGCCAGTGGCCCCTCAGTCTGCCTCTAAATCTGGTTGACAGTTGAATTGCTGGGATCCTATTCTTTTTGGATGTATTCCTGGGAATTTCTCTAGAGCCAGGTTTCTGCTAACTCTATAATGGCTTCCTCAATTAAGATATCTCTTTCCTTGTTCTCTGTCCTTCCTCCATCTCAACTATCCCATTCTCTCAAGTTCTCCTCAACCCTCCCCTTCTCCCCTCCTCTTCTCTTCCTACCATACCTTCCCCCCCACCCTCATGCTCCCAAGTTTTTCAGGCAATCTTGTCTGTTTCCAATTTCCAGGAGGATCTATATACGTGTTTCTTTGGGTTTACCTTAGTCCTTAGCTTCTCTAGAATCATGAACTATAAGCTCAGTGTCTTTTGTTTATAGCTAGTATCAACTTTTGAGTGAGTACATACCATATTCATCGTTTTGGGTCTCGGTAACCTCATTCAAGATAGTGTTTTCTAATTCCATCCATTTGCATGCAAAATTCAAGATGCCATTGTTTTTTACTGCTAAGTAGTACTCTAATGTGTAAATGTGCCACATTTTCTTTATCCATTCTTTGGTTGAGGGGCATCTAGATTGTTTCCAGGTTCTGGCTATTACAAATAATGCTGCTATGAACAAATGTCCTTGAAGTATTATTAAGCATCTTTTGGGTATATGTCCAAGATTGGTATTGCTGGATCCTGAGGTAGGTTGATTTCCAATTTTCTGGCTCAGTGCTAGCAGTAAAACAGCTAAACAGCCCCTCTTTTGAGAGGCCCTGCTGAAAAACATGTAAATGGTGTTTATGAGTGGCAAACAACATGCTGCTGGTAAACAGTGCAGACACAAAAACTTCCTAGAGTTGGAGTGGTGAGAATGGCTCCCAGAACTGGTGGTGAGTATACCTTTGCCATGTTGGAAAGATTAACAGGGTGGAGTCAACAGCCAAAGCCACAGCTGTGGTCCTAGCCATGCCTGATTAACATTTTAAAAACTCTGTTGGTCAGAAAATGATTACAGATGAACAATAAAAACAGATTCAAACAAAAAGAAACCTCTAAATGAATCACAGAGTGTTTAAAAAAATGTATGTGAGCAGGTTTAAGAAAGAAAATGCATATAGGCAGTTATAGAAATAAATAAATAGTTTTAAATAAAAACAAAGTCTTTAAGGAAAGAGTAAAAGTAATAAAAAAAGTCACGTAAAGATGGAAAATATACAAAGTTTGGATTATGTATACTATTGTGAATTTTTTGACTGTTAATGAGCTAACTACAGGGAGACACTTGATTATGAGGGTTGCTAAGCTAAACTAACATAAAGGTATCTTGACTTCAAAATTTGGGTCTAAAGATATGTTGTTTAAGAAAAGAGGTTCTGCTTTTGTTTCCACACAAGTTGAGAAGATGTGGATTCCTTCCAGGATAATATGGTTTGATCAAGTAAGACCCCCTGAGAGATCTCTATGGGAGCAATGGCCCACCCAGATGATCCAATATCTAGAACAGTTTAATGACAACTGGCTGAGACGATGCAGCTTCGCAGACTACTACAGCCAAGATTTAACCATAATTATAAATTATCTCAGAATTCACATAAGATTATAAGCATCCTCAATCAGCAGGAAGTAATATAGAAAACTATGCCAAATTCTCAAAATATTGTCTACAAATAATTGTTTTCATTTAAAGGGGATTGGTTATAAATGATTAATGGTCATAGTCAATCTCATTCTAAAGAAAAAAGACATGACATTAAAATGATTAAAAATGTAGATTATTGAATCTACTTTAAAAAAACTGTTAATCTCACAATACTTTATCTTGTTATAGATTTTGGTTTATTGATAGAGACTTAAAGTCTGTTTTGTAATAGTATGTGTACATTTTTACTCTTAGTTAAGGTATTGTGCTTATGCAGCTGATTTAAAAATGTAATGTATAATTAAGCAATACAAATTAATAGTCATCAATAATAGTGAAACTTATAGACATATGAGCTAGGTTTTCTAGATATTCAAAGATATATTTCAGATGGATAAGGTAACATTCTAACACTTCAAAGATCTACACAATGTAGCACTTAAAATGTTTTAAGAACTTAGATTTTTTTTACAATGAGACACATCTGTTCCTGGCATCACCCAATTATTTCAAGAGGATGATGGGCATTGAAGAAGTATCTTATGTAGTTTGCTTTCAATGTGGCAAGGTTAGTTATTTGAGTAAAAAAACTGCTCTTGCCTGGACTGCTTAACAGTATGCTATATAAACTGGAAATGCAGGGCTTACAGGAAAATGACTGCTGAAATTGTCAAAACAAAGTGGGACAGTCATTCAAGGTTCCTGTTTCATGGAAAAGTCTTCCAGACATTCTGCATAACACAAAAGAAAGAGACTGATCAATTTTGCCAAAAATAGTCAGAACAGTCCTTCAGATGTTCAGCTTCACTGAGAAATCTACCAGATACTGTAGGCCTATAGGCTGAAGATTGATGCCCCATTGTTGAAGAACTCTTGGTGTCTGTCCAGGCATCCAGATATCTCTGTAATTTCTAGAGTTTTAGAAGTTGTTACAATACACTTCTTTTTTACTCAAGTAATATCATATCCTTCTGGGCTCTTTCATGGAGTTGAAGACCAGATAATTATAATTATAGTTTTACATATTAATGCTAAAAGATAAATTATATATCAAACTTTAGACTCAAAAACAGAATAAATAATAGAATATTTTCTTTAATTTTGCCAAATACAAATGGACTAAATATTGTAACTGTAATTCTCACCTAATAACTGTTTCATTATGTGTAATCTTACTATGTTAAAGATAAAACTTTTCTTTGTAATTAGACAGAAAAGAAGGGATAATGTAGGATCCCCTTTGGTATGCTGTGAACATGTCTTATTACCATTAGTTTAAAAAGAAGGTTCTTCAGTCTATGGTGGGGCAGAATATAGTTAGACAGGAAATCCAGAGAAACAGGGAGAAAGAAGGCAGAGCCAGGGAGTTACTAGCAGTTCCTGAAGGAGTAAGATGCCAAAGCATTCATTACTGGTAAGCCAAGGGACATTTGTAAATAAACAGATTATTAGAAATGGGTTAATTTATATGTAGAGCTACCCAGTAAGAAGCCTGGGTTATCAGTCAAACACTTAAAATTAATATAAGCCTCTGAGTAACTAGTGGGCAAGAGAGACTTGTCCAGCTATATACAGCAGTTTAAGAAATGGGTTTTAGAACTGGGGCTCATTTTCATGTGTATGCAAACATATTTGAACTTTCAATGTTTTTAGAAAAACCCTAAATAGGTGTATTTGAGTCTAGACTGAAGTCTCAGTGAGTATTCACAGCTTCCATGTCACCAAGAATGGCAAGAAATAAAGCTACAGAAATAGGCAGCAAATTAACAGTAAAATCATTGAAGATATTTGAATTATCATCACAGAAACAAATAGTTATTGAAAAGTTTCATTCAATCAGTGCAGCAAGTGGTTATATTTCTATTCTTTTTTTTTATATTTCCATTCAAAAATTTATACTTCTTACCCTCCTCCCATTCCCCTCTGGCTCCTCCCCTACTCCCCCTCCTACCTCCCCCTCCCTGCTTGGGAGAGGGCTGGGAACCATGCCCTTGGGGAAGTCCAAGACCCTCCCCCCTACATCTAGGCCTAGGAAGCTGTGCATCCAAATAGACTAGGGTCCCAAAAAGCCAGTACATGCAGTAAAAACAAGTCCCAGTGCATTTATCAATGGCTTCTCCGTCAGCTCCCATTGTCAGCTACAATCAGAGTCTGGTTTGATCACATGCTCCTTCAGTCCCGGTCAAGCTGGACTTGGTGAGCTTCCATTAGAACAGGCACACTGCCCCAGTGGGTGGACCAACCCCTTGCGGTCCTGACTTTCTTGCTCATCTTCTCCCTACTTCTGCCCTTCAACTGTACCTTGGGAGTTCAATCCTTGCTCTGATGAGGGTCTCTGTCTCTATCTCCAGACGAAGATTCTATGGTGATATTTGAGATAGTCATCAGTGTGATAGTGGGGCAAGGACAGTTCAGGCACCCTCTACTCTGCTGCCCAAGAACCTAGCTGGGGACAATCTCATGGACACCTGGAGAGCCAAGTCTCTTGCCAACCCTAAAATGGCTCCCTTAATGTAGATATCTTCTTCCCTGCTCCTATATCTGCCCTTCCTCCATCTCCACCTTTCCAGTCCCCCAAGCTCGCCCCAGTCTTTCCCTTCTCCCTTTCCTCTCTCCCTCTCCCCTTAAGGCTCTTATGGTACAGGATCAGGGCCCCTTGCTGGCCAAGGACCTTGCAAACAAAAGAGCAGGCTTGCTTGGTGCAGGCTCAGTAGAACGAAGAAACCCCTGCAGCAGTTGCACTCACCACTTTGTCCTGAGACCCTCAGCCCTGAAGCAGGCTGAGTTGGGGGAGCCTATGACCCCGCAGATGGAAAGGGGTACCTGGGGCAGGCTCTCCGGATGGCTCTTGTGGTACAGGATCAGGACTACTTGCTGGCCAAGGACCTCGCAGACAAAAGGGCAGGCTTGCTGGGTGCAGGCTCCGTGGAACAAAGAAACTCCTGCAGCAGTTGTACTCATCACTTTGTCCCCAGATCCTCAGTCCTGAAGAAGGCTGAGTTGGGGGATCCTATGACCCTGCTGATGGGAAGGGGTGTCTGGAGGCAAGCTGGGATGGGAAAAGAAGAGAAAGGAAGTAGCTAGGGAGAGAAGCCCCCGCTGAATGTCCAGAAATTGGAAGGTGTCTGTGCTCCCTTTCAGGGGCATCCGGTCAGCCGGTTGGGCACACACTCACATCTCTGGATAGATCTTCTGGTACAGGATTAGGGCCACTTGCTGGCCAGGGACCTCACAGACAAAAGGGCAGGCTTGCTGGGTGCAGGCTCAGTGGTACAAAGAAACTCCTGCAGCAGTTGAACTCACCACTTTGTACCCAGACCCTCAGCCACGAAGCAGGCTGAGTTAGGGGATCCTATGATCCCACAGACAGAAAGGGGTGCCTGGGGGCAAGCTGGAATAAGATAAGAAGAGGAGAAAGGCAGTAGCCAGGGAGAAAAGCCCCTGCTGAATGGCCAGAAAGTTTAGGCTATATTTCTATTCTTGAAACAACCCATCGGCTACAGAATGGACAGTGGATTTAGGGATCAAAGATGATGTACATATAATAATAGTAGAAATGATTCAGACAAGATGTGTACTGAACTTAGGAATGGAGGAAAGTAGATAGATCCCAGAGATATTTTAAGAGCTTTATGCCACAGCCCACGCCTTGTATATCTCCATTGACCTAGGTTTAATGAGAGACTGGGAGCTGTTTCTAGAAGGTAAAATAGTCTCATATATTAGCCGTTAGCAAGTATGCCAAGGAGGCAAAAGATAGCAACTGGACCTGCAAGAACATGCTGGTGTGGGAAGTCCTTCTGTCTATGTGTTGCTTTTATTGGTTAATAAATAAAGAAACTGCTTTGGACCTATAGCAGGGCAGAACTGAACTAGGCAGAGAAAATTAACTGAATGCTAGGAGAAAGGAGGGTGAGTCAAGGAGAAGCCATGAAGCTGTCACAGGAGAAAGTCGTGAGCTGCTAGTTTAAACCTTGCCAGTAGATCACAAGCCTCGTGGTAAAATATAAAATAATAGAAATAAGTTGGTTTAATATGTAAGAGCATGCTAGGAATACACTAGAGTTATTGGCCAAGCAGTGTTGTACTTAATACAGTTTCTGTGTGATTATTTCAGGAGTCTGGGCAGCCGGAACAAAACAAGTGGTCTTATACAACAACATGCTATTCTTGATGATATGGAAGCTGTGAATACTCACTGAGACTCGGGATCTCACTGGAAGGAACTTGAAGGGGTCAAGAACTACTTACAAATAATTACTTCCTACAGGCAAATGGATAGGACCCAATATAAAATGCTATGAGGTGTTTCTAGTTGTCTATTCAGTCAGTATAATATTGGGAATCAGAGCAAATAAGAGCCTGAAATTTATGTAAAGCAACAGATTCCTTTGCAGGGGAAAGGAGGACAAGTCTTTCACTATATGTGTATGTAAAATCCTGGCAGGGTTCAGTTAAGAGACTGTTCGACAGTTGGAAAATAAATAAATAAATAAATAAAGTCAATGCATACTACATATTTTTTCAAAAAATTGGGTTTCCTGGAGTCATGATCTACATATTATTATGCCAGACACATAGAAATACTGAGATGGTTAAATCTCCTGGTGCCAAAGGGTCAAATGTTACAAATGGTGAATGTGCTCTTTTAAAAAAAAAATGTCGTATTCTCCAATTGCCTCCTTGAAAATCCCAACCAATTGAAAAAGAAAAAGCTGTCAACCCTGAAATATTGGGAAGACAATTCAAGCAGCTGCTATTTGTGTTTTATTTTTAGACATATTTTTTGTTTCAGACTGATAACAATTCTATAATATTATTCCTTCTTCTAGGTCAAACAACATCTGTTGTATTAAAAAATGAACTAATTCCCATTGCCAAGTTTACAACTTCCATTTTTATTGTGCTGCAGCAATATCACAGTTACTTTACCTCCTCTCAGAAGTCATTATTGTCAATGGTGTCATTATCCCATGGATTTAGGCTTCTTAAAGCAGATTGTAGCACACTGGTGAGGCTTTTAGTGTCAATAATCATCAGGCAGGCTCTGATATGACAAACTACAATAACTCCAAATGAAGAGTTTCTGTTTCTTATTAATGTGACACCTTGATTATGGCAAAGGATAGCTTGAGAAGGTTCCATCTCACCAATTTGTGTTTCTTACTGATTTAGAATCTCTGTAATATTAAAGGTGTGGAGAGTCACATCTTAGCTTGTCCATAAGATGAGCAAAACATTATCTTAAAAAGAGAATTAGAATGCTTTCAACTAAGGAGCTGTCTATTATAGCTCAAAAGTTTCCCATATCCACCCTAGCTTCCCTTCAGTTTGATATACTTTCTGATTGTTCCTCTCTGGAAGGCCTTTTTCCCTATTCTCCCATACTTTTAGAAGCCCCAGTTTAAAAAGTGTTGTAGGGGCTCTGTAGTGAGGGTCACCCCTTGGTTGCATTACTAATAAAATAAAAAGGTTATTGAATCTACTTTTAAAAAGCAACTACTAGTTTTAAATGCTTTACATTAGATTGGACTTTTGTATGTTGTATACAAATTTTGTATATTGAGATTAATTTTGTTAGAACATACTGTACATACATTTCTACTCTTGTTCAAGGTACTGTACCTACACAACTCATTTAACAATGTAATGCAAATTTCTAGTCCTAGAAAATTATTATTACCAACTGTTTAGGATAATAAGAAAATGTAGGTTAGTAGATAATCACCTAGTATAATCAAACTTGTAGTCACATTAGGTATGCTTTCAAGGTTGAACAAAGATATATTTTATACAGATATGCTATCTTTAAACATTTCAGAGATCCACAGAATATGGCATTTAAGATATTTTAAAAATCTAGGTTCTTCTATATTTTTTGGCAATGAGACATGTCTGCTTCTGGCAGCACCAATCTATTTCAGAGACGATAAAGGACATTTAGGAAACTCCACATGGAGTTTACTTTCTTTGTGGCAAAAGTAAGTTGCTGGGCAAAAAAATGCCCTTGTTTTGACTGCTGACAGTATTTTGTCCTAATTAGACAAGCAGGATAAAAAAGAGAGTGAAAACCAAACATTGTCAAGACAAGGAGGGACAGCCTTCAGACTATCCTGCTTCACAGAAAAGTCTGTCAGATATGGTAGGCCTGTAGGCTTAGGATGGAGATGACCCAATGTTGAGAGGAACTTAGGATGATTGTCCAGGTAGCCAGCTATTTCTGTCATTCCTCACACTTTTTGTAAGTCACTTGTTTGCACATCCTGCTCTTATTGTCTATGCTACTGGAGTCATATGTAGGAATTAGTCTCCTGTACCCATGTATTGCAAGCTACTTCCCACTTTCTCTTCTATCAAGTTCAGTGTGGTCGGATTTATATTGAGGACTTTAATCCATTTGGACTTGAGTTTTGTGCATGGTGATAGATATGGATCTATTTTTCTTCTTCTACATGTTGACATCCAGTTAAGCCAGCACCATTTGTTAAAGATGATGTCTTTCTTCCATTGTATAATTTTAGCTTCTTTGTCAAAGATCAGGTGTTCATAGGTTTACGGGTTAATATCCAGGTCCTCAGTTTGATTCCATTGGTCAATGTCTCTGCATGCAAATGGATGGAAATAAAAAACACTATCCTGAGTGAGATAACCCAGACCCCAGAAGATGAATATGGTATTTAGTCACTCATTAGTGGATTCTAGTCATAAACAAAGGACATTGAGCCTATAGCACGATCCTAGAGAAGCTAAGTAATAAGGTGAACCCAAAGGGAAAAAAAAACATATAGATTGTCCTGGAAATTGGAAGCAGACAAGATTGCCTGGAAAAAGTTAGGAGCATGAGAGCAGGGGTGGGGTGGGGGGAAGGGAAGGGGGGGAGAGAGAAGGGAGAAGGGAAATGTTGGGGAGAGCTTGGGGGAGTGGGGTGGGTAAGATGGAGGAAGGATGGATATGGGAGCAGGGAAGAAGATCTAAGTTAAGGGAGCCATTTGGGGGTTGGCAAGAGACTTGGCTCTAGAGGGGTTCCAAGGTGTCCACAGGGATGTCCCCAGCTAAAACCCTGTGCAATAGAGGAGAGGGTGTCTGAACTAGCCTTGTCCCATAGTCAGACTTATGATTGTCATGAATATCACCATAGAACCTTCACCTGGCAACAGATGGAGATAAAGACAGAGACCCACATTAGAGTATTGGAATGAGCTCCCAAGGTCCAGTTGAAGAGCAGAAGGAAGGAGAATATGAGCGAGGAAGTCAGGACTGTGAGGGGTTGGTCCACCCACTGAGACAGCATGCCTGATCTAATGGGAGCTCACTACATCCAGCTGGACTGGGTCAAAACGAGCATGAGATCAAACTGGACCATCTGAATGTGGCTGACAATTGGGACAGACTGAGAAGCCAATGATAATGGCACTGGGATTTGTCTCTACTGCATGCATTGGCTTTTTGGTAGCCTAGTCTATTTGGATGCATAACTTCTTAAGCCTGGATGAAGGGGGGAGGACCTTGGACTTCCCACAGGGCAGGATACCCTGCCCTTTCTTAAAACTGGAGTGGGGGAAGCAGGAGAGACGTGGGAGGAGCAGAGGAAGTGGAAATTTTGAGTGGTATTACTTATAAAGTAATGAAAATAAAAAAAATTTAAAAATGGGTTAATTTAATATGTAAGGGCTTGCTAAAAATATGCTATAGTGATTGGCAAAAGAGTTATTTAATTAATATAGTTTCTGTGTAGTTATTTCAGGAGTCTGGGTGGCTGGAAAATGAACAACCTCCAGCAACATATATAGTTATTGTACTTTATTGTATATAGTTTTCTTACATTAGTTATAACCTTTCTTTTTACTTTAGACAAAAAGGGGAAATATAGTCATACTCTATGTTTTAATAAATAAAGCTTGCCTAAAGATCAGAAGAGACCAAGCAGTGGTGGCACACGCCTTTCATCCCAGGATTTGGGAAACAGAGGCATACTAATCTCTGTGAGTTCAAGGCTACCCTGGACTACACAACATCAATGCAGAAACAAATCCAGGTTGTTGTGCCTCACACTTTTAATCCAAATACTGAGGAGTCAAACACATTTAATTCCCGCACTAGAGGGAATATAAAAATGGGAGGAGAGTGAGGCTCTGGTTGCTTAGTCTGCTTAGTCTGCTTAGTCTGCTTAGTCTGCTTAGTCTGCTTAGGCTGCTTAGGCTGCTTAGTCTGTGGTTGCTCAGTCTTGGTAAAGGTCAGACTTCTCTAGTGACTTGGCTGCTTTGTTATTCTGGTATTTGGGTTGAACCTTAATACATGTCTCTGGGTTTCTATTATTCATGTTACACATTGTTGCAGGGGAGAGGACCCCTTGTTTGTCCTGGCCGCCTGGCTAGCTTACACCCAAAATAACCACACAGAAACTGTATTAATTAAAACACTGCTTGGCCATTAGTTCTAACTTCTTATTGGCTAACTCTTACATATTAGTTTAACCCATTTCCATTAATCTGTGCATCGCCACATGGCAATGGCTTACCGGAGATTCTAACCAGCATCCATCTAAGGTGGAGGATCCATGGCTTCTCCAACTTTGCCTTTCTTCCTCCCAGCTTTTAGTTCTGTCTTCCTCATCTACCTAAGTTCCACCCTATCAACTAGGCCAAGGCAGTTTCTTTATTCACTAACCAATGAAAGCAACACACAAACAGAAGGAACTCCTACACCAACACATTACTTTCTGTATATAACTATGGTGGAAGCATCTGCACACATAGAAGTTGTAGCTCAATGAAAAGAAGCACAGGATGGATCCAGGCTTGCTCCACGTCCCCTAAAAATCAGACTGAGAAGGTTATACTTAGGAATATATTTGTGCATACACATATGCATGCAATAATGATTAGTGGAAGAAGCCATGAATGTGAATGAGAGTAGGAAGGGGTACATTGGAGGATTTCGAGGGAGCATAGGGAAGGGAGAAATGTTTCTAATTATAATCTCAAAACTAAAATTGAGCTCTTTGGGCACATAACACCATCCAGCTCAGTCTGTCTGGCGCTGGGGGCAAATCCTCAGGGCAAGTAGGCAGGCGAGACTTCCTTTGTCTCACTGCCTGCAACAAGAAGGGAGATCTGATCAAGGCACCAGGAGAGACAGCAGCGGGGTGAGTTTGTGACCAGCGGCGGCGGAAGCAGCCCTGGACATGGAACTCTGAAGTTCCTCATCCCCCACCCTATACTCCCTGGGCTCCCTGCAGGGGCTCTACACCCTGCATACTGCCTCTCTCTTCTTGTCCCACCCAGCTTGCATCCAGAACCCTTCTTCCTTCTGCCCCCTTTCCTCTTTGGGCACATAACACCATCCAGCTCAGTCTGTCTGGCGCTGGGGGCAAATCCTCAGGGCAAGTAGGCAGGCGAGGCTTCCTTTGGTTCACTGGCCTGCCTGCACCAAGCAAGGTAGGAGCTTTGTTTATGAACTACCCAACCTGCACAGAGATCTGATCTTGGCACCAGGAGAGCCATCAGTGGGAGAGCTAATCTGGGTACCAGGAGAGCCGTCTTTGGGCACGGAGATCTGATATTGGTACCAGGAGAGACATCACTGGAGCACCAGGAAAGCTATCACTGCAGGGTGCCATCACTGGGAAGGTACATCAGTAGGCAAGGAGACCTGATCCGGTAAAAGAAGATCCATAGGGGAGCATTCGGAGAAAGAGATGGGCAGGCGCCAATGCAAGAATTCACCCAACAATCTGAAAAACTATATGAAACCAACAGAACCCAGCGACCTCACAACAGGAGGACATGAACACCTTAATCATGAAGAAGTAGATAAAATTGACTTTATGAAAGTGATTGACGCCCTTAAACAGCATGTAAAAAATGCCCTTATAGAAATGGATGAGAAGTATAACAGAAAGTTTGAAGAACTGAGTAAATCAGTGAATGATACCCTAGGAAACCAAGGAAAAACAATCAAACAGATAATGGAAACAGTTCAAGACTTAAAAACTGAAATGGAGGCAAAGAAGAAAACACAAACAGAAGGCCAGCTAGACAGGGAAAATCTAGGTAAACGAATAGAGACTACAGAAGCAAGCATAACCAACAGAATACAAGAGATAGAAGAAAGAATCTCAGATTCTGAAGATACCATAGAGAAAATAAACACGCTGATCAAAGAAAACAGCAAGGCCAACAAATTCTCATCACAAAACATTCAGGAAATATGGGACACAATAAAAAGACCAAACCTAAGAATAATAGGAATAGAAGAAGGAGAAGAAGCGCAGCTCAATGGTCCAGAAAATATATTTAATAAAATTATAGAAGAAAACTTTCCCAACCTAAAGAAAGATATACCTATGAAGGTTCAAGAAGCATACAGAACACCGAATAGGCTGGATCAAAAAAAAAACATCCTCTCGCCATATAATAATCAAAACACAAAGCATACAGAATAAAGAAAGAATACTAAGAGCAGCAAAGGAAAAAGGCCAAGTTACTTATAAAGGTAAACCTATCAGACTTACACCTGACTTCTCTATGGAAACCATGAAAGCCAGAAGGTCCTGGATAGATGTACTGCAGAAATTACGAGACCATGGATGCAAGCCCAGACTACTATACCCAGCCAAGCTCTCATTCACTATAAATGGAGAAAACAAAATTTTCCAGGATAAAAACAAATTTAAACAATACGTAGCCACAAATCCAGCCCTACAGAAAGTAATAGAAGGAAAATCATTAATCAAGGAGTCCAACAATGACCACAGTAACTCAGACATCTAGAGACCCTTTACCAGCACATCTCAAAGAAGGGAAACACACAAAATCTACTACTAAAAAAAAATGACCGGAGTTAACAACCACTGGTCATTAGTATCACTTAATGTCAATGGACTCAATTCACCTATAAAAAGGCACAGACTAAGAGATTGGATATGAAAACAGGATCCAACATTCTGCTGTTTACAAGAAACACACCTCAACCACAAAGACAGGCACCTACTCAGAGTAAAGGGCTGGAATAAGGCTTATCAAGTAAATGGACCTAGGAAACAAGCAGGTGTGGCCATACTAATTTCTAACAAAGTAGACTTCAAACTTAAATCAATCAGAAGAAATGGAGAGGGACATTTTCTACTCATAACAGGAACAATTCATCAGGATGAAATCTCAATCCTGAATATCTATGCCCCTAATATAAAAGCACCCACGTACGTAAAAGAAACATTGTTAAAACTCAAGGCAGCCATCAAACCGCACACATTAATAGTAGGAGACTTTAATACTCCTCTCTCACCAATGGACAGGTCAATTAGACAGAAACCTAACAGAGAAATAAGAGAATTAATGGAGGTAATGAATCAAATGGACTTAACAGACATCTATAGAATATTCCACCCAAATAGGAAAGA
The DNA here is from genome assembly GCF_950005125.1 of Chionomys nivalis. Classification (NCBI taxonomy): domain Eukaryota; kingdom Metazoa; phylum Chordata; class Mammalia; order Rodentia; family Cricetidae; genus Chionomys; species Chionomys nivalis. Next base: position 5,552,763 of record NC_080112.1, on the reverse strand, counting down.
ATATACCTTCTTCTTTGCAGCTCATGGAACCTTCTCAAAAATCAACCACATACTCGGTAACAAAGCAAACATTCACAGTTACAAAAAAATATTAATAACCACCTGTATCTTATCAGATCACCATGGATTAAAGCTAGAATTCAGCAACAATTCTAGCCCCAGAAAGCCTACAAACTCATGGAAACTGAATAGTCAACTACTGAACCATACCTGGATTAAGGAAGAAATAAAGAAAGAAATTAAAGTCTTCCTTGAAGACAATGAAAATAAAGAAACAACATACTCAAACCTATGGGACACTATGAAAGCAGTCCTGAGAGGAAAGATTATAGCACTAACTGCCCACTTAAAGAAAACAGAGAAAGCACACATTGGAGACTTAACAGCCAACCTGAAAGCTCTAGAAAAAAAAAAGCATACTCACCTAGAAGGGGTAGAAGACTGGAAATAATCAAACTGAGGGCTGAAATCAACAAAATAGAAACATAGAAAACAATTGAAAGAATCAATAAATCAAAAAGCTGGTTCCTGGAGAAAATCAACAAGATTGATAAACCCCTATCCAAACTAATCAAACAGCAGAGAGAGAATCTGCAAATTAATAAAATCAGAAATGAAAAGGGAGACATAACCACAGACACAGAGGAAATTCAGAGAATCATTAGATCTTACTACAAAAGCCTGTATGCCACAAAACTGGAAAATGTAAAAGAAATGGACACTTTTTTAGATAAGTACCATATACCAAAGTTAAACCAGGACCAGGTGAACAACCTAAATAGACCTGTTAGTCGTGAAGAATTAGAAGCGGTTATCAAAAACCTCCCTTCCAAAAAAAGTCCAGGACCAGATGGTTTCAATGCAGAATTCTACCAGAACTTCCAAGAAGACCTAATACCTATACTCCTTAAGCCAAATTCCTTTTATGAAGCTACAGTAACTCTGATACCAAAACCACACAAAGACCCAACCAAGAAAGAAAATTACAGGCCAATCTCACTCATGAACATCGACACAAAAATCCTCAACAAAATTCTGGCAAACCGAATCCAAGAACACATTAGAAAAATTATCCATTATGATCAAGTAGGCTTCATACCAGAGATGCAGGGCTGGTTTAACATACGCAAATCTATCAATGTAATCCATCATATAAATAAACTGAAAGAAAAAAAACATATGATCGTTTCATTAGACGCTGAAAAAGCATTTGACAAAATTCAACATCCCTTTATGATAAAAGTCTTGGAGAGATTAGGGATACAAGGGTCATACCTAAATTTAATTAAAGCTATATACAGCAAGCCGACAGCTAATATCAAATTAAATGGAGAGAAACTTAAAGCCATCCCACTAAAATCAGGAACACGCCAAGGCTGTCCACTCTCTCCATACCTCTTCAATATAGTTCTCGAAGTTTTAGCAATAGCAATAAGACAACATAAGGGGATCAAGGGGATTCAAATTGGAAAGGAAGACGTTAAACTTGCATTATTTGCAGATGATATGATAGTGTACATGAGCGACCCCAAAAACTCCACCAAAGAACTCCTACAGCTGATAAACGCCTTTAGTAATGTGGCAGGATACAAGATCAACTCCAAAAAATCAGTCGCCCTCTTATACACAAAGGATATGGAAGCAGAGGGGGAAATAAGAGAATCATCACCTTTCACGATAGCCACAAAAAGCATAAAATATCTTGGGGTAACGCTAACCAAGGAATTGAAAGATCTATTTGACAAGAACTTTAAGGCATTGAAGAGAGAAATTGAAGAGGATACCAGAAAATGGAAGGATCTCCCTTGCTCCTGGATTGGGAGGATCAACATAGTAAAAATGGCAATTCTACCAAGGGCAATTTATAGATTCAATGCAATCCCCATTAAAATCCCATCAAAATTTTTCACAGATCTTGAAAGGACAATAATCAACTTTATATGGAGAAACAAAGAACCCAGGATAGCCAAAACAATCTTATACAATAAAGGAACTTCTGGAGGCATTACCATCCCTGACTTCAAACTCTATTACAGAGCTACAGTAATGAAAACAGCGTGGTACTGGCATAAAAACAGAGCAGTCTACCAATGGAATTGTATAGAAGACCCGGATTTTAACCCACAAACCTATCAACAACTAATTTTCGATAAAGGAGCTAAAAGTATACAATGGAAGAAAGAAAGCATCTTCAACAAATGGTGCTGGCACAATTGGATGTCAACCTGTAGAAGAATGAAAATAGACCCATATCTATCACCATGCACAAAACTCAAGTCCAAATGGATCAAAGACCTCAATATCAATCTGAACACACTGAACCTGATAGAAGAGAAAATGGGAAGTACCCTACAACATATGGGCACAGGAGATCACTTCCTATGTATAACCCCAGCAGCACAGACATTAAGGGCAACATTGAATAAATGGGACCTCCTGAAACGGAGAAGCTTCTGTAAAGCAAAGGACACTGTCATTAAGACAAAAAGGCAGCCTACTGACTGGGAGAAGATCTTCACCAACCCCGCAACAGACAAAGGTCTGATCTCCAAAATTTATAAAGAACTCAAGAAACTAGACGTTAAAAGGATAATTAACCCAATTAAAAAATGGGGCACTGAACTGAACAGAGAATTCTCACCAGAAGAAGTTAAAATGGCCAAAAGATACTTAAGGTCATGCTCAACCTCCTTAGCGATCAGAGAAATGCAAATCAAAACAACTTTGAGATATCATCTTACACCTGTCAGAATGGCTAAAATCAAAAACACCAAGGATAGCCTTTGCTGGAGAGGTTGTGGAGAAAGGGGTACCCTCATCCATTGCTGGTGGGAATGCAAACTTGTGCAACCACTTTGGAAATCAGTGTGGCGGTTTCTCAGAAAAATTGGGATCAACCTACCCCTGGACCCAGCAATAGCACTCTTGGGAATATACCCAAGAGATGCCCTATCATATGACAAAAGCATTTGTCCAACTATGTTCATAGCAGCATTATTTGTAATAGCCAGAACCTGGAAGCAACCTAGATGCCCTTCAATAGAAGAATGGATGAAGAAAGTGTGGAATATATATACATTAGAGTACTACTCTGCGGTAAAAAACAATGACTTCTCGAATTTTGCATGCAAATGGATGGAAATAGAAAATACGATCCTGAGTGAGGTAACCCAGACCCAAAAAGAAGATCATGGGATGTCCTCACTCATAATTGGTTTCTAGCTATGGATAGGGGCCACTGAGTCTGTATTTTGTGATCCTAAAGAAGCTAAACAAGAGGGTAAACCCAAGGAAAAACATATAGATATCCTCCCAGCTATGGGAAATAGACAAGATTGATGGGCAAAAAATTGGAATCTTGGGGGGTGGGGTGGGATGGGGATGAGGGGTGATGGGGAGAGAAAAGTGTGAAGGAGAGGATGAGGGGAACTGGGGGAATCGGCGTGATTGGGGTTAAAGGAAGGTTGGATTGGGGAGCAGGGAAACTCATACCTTAGTTAAGGGAGCCACCTAAGGGTTGGCAAGAGACTTGAACCTGGAATGGCTACCAGATGCCCAGGGCAATGTCCCCAGTTAGTTCATTGGGGCACCTGAGGATAGGGAACCTGAAATGAACCTATCCTATAATCATACTGATGAATATCTTGCATATCGCCATAGAACCTTCATCTAGCGATGGATGGAGATAGAGACAGAGACCCACACTGGAGCACCGGACTGAGCTCCCAAGGTTATAATGAGGAGCAGAAGGAGAGAGAACATGAACAAGGAAGTCAGGACCATGAGGGGTGCACCCAACCACTGAGACAGGGGGGCCGATCTATTGGGAGCTCACCAAGGCCAGCTGGACTGCTACTGAAAAAAACATGGGACAAAAGCGGACTCTCTGAATGTGGTGGACAATGAGAGCTGACGAGAGGCCAAGGAGAATGGCACAGGAACTTTCATCTGGCGATGGATTTAGAGAGAGACAGAGACCCAATTTGGATCAACCGTCTGAGCTCTTAAGGTCCAAATGAGGAGCAGAAGGAGGGAGAACATGAGCAAGGAAATCAGGACCACGAGGCGTGCACCCACCCACAGTGACAGTGGAACTGATCTATTGGGAGCTCTCCAAGGCCAGCTGGACTGGGACTGAATAAGCATGGGTTGAAACTGGACTCTCTGAACAAGGCGGACAATGAAGGCTGATGAGAAGCCAAGGACAATGGCACTAGGTTTCGATCCTAATACATGAACTGGCTTTGCGGGAGTGTAGCCTGTGTGGATGCTCACCTTCCTGGACCTAGATAGAAGTGGGAGGACCTTGGTCTTCCTGTAGAGCAGGGAATTTGGACTGCTCTTCAGTATCGAGAGGGAGGGGGAGTGGACTAGGGGGAGGAGAAGAGGAGTGGGGATAGGGGGAGGGGAGCGGGGGGAGGGGGCAATATGTGGGAGGAGGGGGAGGGAAATGGGAAACGGGGAGCAGTTGGAAATTTTAATTAAAAAAGAATAAAAAAAGAAAAAAAAACTAAAATTGAAAAAATAAATAATTAAATGAATTGCTAGATATCTACCAAAAGTTATTATAAAAATTAGCTCATACACATCTATGACCTAAATACTTCCCATTATGCAATACTTCTTAAAGGTTGTACTACTTTACAGAAATACTCTAGATACAAAGCTTCTAACACATAAACTTTTGGGGACACAAATACCATGGCACCATCCACATAAACCCTCCATCTATAGAATAGATCATGATCTTATCATACAATGTGCTTTTTGGTCCTAGTGATTGGCAGAGCTGAAATTTTCTTTATATTTGTGCAATCATCTACATACTGTTTATCTCCCTCACCATACCAGCATCATGAGTAGAGGAACCATGCCTGATTTACTTCATTGCTACATATCTGGCACTAGACAACAGTGCTTAGAGTACAGTAAACATTCAGCAACTTTCAGATGTTAAAGTCTTCCAGATGTAGCCTTCATGATCTCTAAAGAAGAATAAACAGCTTGGAGAGTAACACAAAAGACTTTCTATCCAGGTTTAGAAGTGCCGCACTGTCACTTCTACTCACATTTAACCAACTGGAAATGAGCCATATCACTATAGTGGGGACAGAAACATAGCCTTTCTGTAAGCATAAGTAGAGAAAATGGGATAAATGAATAGATGGTCTACCTTTCTATACTCTCGTCAAAAAGTTACCATTTTTTGCATGTGAGGGCAGGGAGGCAAAAACAAATTAGCTCTTCTACCGTGGTTTAAAAAGAGAAGGTTCTGTCTATTTATTTGAAAAACTTGTATTTTTTCTTTAGATCTGAATAATACTCAATTGTGCATATATGCCACATTTTTATTACCCACACATCAAGTGAAGGACATTTAGGATGTTTCCATTCCCTAGCTAATGTGAGTCAAACATGGCTGAACAAGTACCTGTGGAGCAAGATGTCAAGTATTTTGGGAACATGCCAAGGTATGGTGTAGCCAGGACATATGGTAGATTTATTTCAAGCTTTGTAAGAACTCTCCACTGTGATTTGGAGAGTGGTTGCACCAGGTTGCAGTCCCACAGTGAATGAAGGTTCCCTTTTCCCTGAGTCTTCACCAGCATTCATTGTCAGTTGTTTATGTGTTTCTAGACTCTTTTTGAATCTTAGCCATTCTGACTGGTATAAGATAAAATCTCAAAATAGTTTTTAATTGCATTTCCCTAATTGCTAAGTGTATTGAACACTATTTTGAGACAGTTGTTAGTATTTTTATTTTTCTTTTGAGAGCTCTCTATTCAGATTCATGGTCCATTTTTAATTGAATAATTTGTCTTCTGGATTCTTATACCAAAAAAGGTAACTCAGACCCAGAAAGATAAATATTCTGTGTTCTCTCTTATTTGTGGATCTTAGGACTAAATTTTAGATGTGATTATATTACCTGAGGTAACAGCATAAAAAAAAGGACCATAGTGAAGAGGGGAAGGGAAAAAGCTCCACAGCAGGGTATAGCAGATGTAGGTGCTATCAAGAGGGAAATAGGAAAAGCAATAACTTGGAAGAGGGAAAGAGGAGGCATAAATAAAACTAAGGGGTATTTTTTAAAAATCCATAAAGAAATTCCTATTTAAAATTATAGATAGATAGATAGATAGATAGATAGATAGATAGATAGATAGATAGATAGATGGTAGATAGATAGATAGATAGATAGATAGATAGATAGATAGATAGATAGAGATATAGATATAGATATATATAGTGTGTGTGGAGTATATATATTGTGTGTATGTGTGAGGGGTGTCCCTCCAAGATTATCTAACAAAACTCCAGTGCCAGCCATGGGAAGTAGGTATGGGTAAACTCCCTTTAATTTTTTGGTCAGAGCAGTTCAAGAAACTTCCAAAACAATATAGTCTAATTCCATTGCCCTTAGTTGCCTCCCAGAACTTAAAGGTAAGATCCAATTACTAAAGCTACCACATACTTTGGATACAGGACTTGAAGAAACCAAACTGGAACTGACCTAGATGTATTTCCCCTGAGGAAAAGCTTTCCTAGTGTCAGAAAATGCTATAGAAGCTATCAAGAAAGAAAAGTCATCATAAGCCTATGAGCCACAACAATAACTGGCAAGGAAAGATTCCACAAGCATGAAATAGTGACACTTATATCTTGGATGTAACTAATAGCTATCTAATTGGATTTAAGATCCATTTATTCAACAAGAGTAAATGTCTAGTACAGGTAACCCAACCAACTACCCTTGGCTGGTAAAGTCATGGACCCTAGAGGAGAACCTATGACTGCCACTTTCCTAAATAACTACAATTTCTAACTGCATTCTAAATACTTATCCTTATACCCACAGATAAGTGTAGGTCCCATCCATTGATGTGGGAGTGTCCTCTATCTATCTGTTGCTTTCATTGGTTAATTAATAAAGAAAAATGTTTGGCCTAATAGGTCAGAACATAGGTAGGTGGGGAAGACAGAACAGAATGCTGGGAGGAAGAAGGCAATGAGGCAGATGCTTTAGCTCTCCTCTCCAAGATGGACACAGGTTAAGATCCTTCCTGGTAAGTCACCATCTCCTGGTGCTACACTCATTAATAGAAATGGGTTAATCAAGATGTGAGAATTAGCCAGTAAGAGGCTAGAGCTAATGGGCCAAGCAGTGTTTAAAAGAATACAGTGTCCATGTAATTATTTCGGGTAAAGCTAGCCGGTGGCCGGGAGCCCGGGCAGCAGGAAGCAGCCCGCAGCTCCTTACTACAATCCATCCTCCTTTTGCATCAGAAAAAGACCATCACAGAAATCTAGTCTGGTTACCCCAAAAGAAGTTTCTGTCCTGCCTGGTCCTGCAGCCATTTATTCTCAAAGAAATACAGTGAGGCTTATATAAATTATAAAATGTTTGGCATATTAGCTCAAGCTTATTATTAATTGGCTCTTATGACTTAAATTAACCCATGATTCTTGTCTATGTTAACCACGTGGTTTGGTACCTTTTATTAATAAGGCATTTACATCTTGCTTCCTCTGCACATGGCTGGTGACTGTGTCTCTCCATTTTCTGTTTTCAGAATTGTTTTTGGTCTAGTTGCCCCACTTATACTTTCTGCCTGCCTACTGGTCAATCAGCATTTTATTAAACCAATACAAATGACAATGCTTTACAGAGTACAAAAGCATTATCATGCAACAATGCCCTACTCCCATAGTTATTTCTATGTAGATGGAAGTTTCTGTCCTACCCAGTCCCACAACCATTCAATCCCAAAGAAACACACAGAGGCTTATATTAATTATAATTGATCTATTAGCTCAGGCTTATTATTAACTAGCACTTATAACTTAAATTATCCCATAAATCTTGTCTGTATTTAGCCACATGGCTTGGTAACTTTTCTCAGTAAGACATTCTCATGCTGCTTTCTCTTCATCTTCCTGGTGACTGCAGAATGAGCCTTTTCTCTTCCCAGAATTCTCCTAGTCTGGTGGCTTCACCTATACTTGCTGCCTAGCTACTAGCCAATCAGCATTTTATTAAATCAATACAAGTGACAAATCTTTACAGTGTGCAAAAGCATGATCCCACAGCACTTCTATAGCACAACTCCTACACCTAAGATTCAGGGACCATTGTGCAAGTGGTGGGTGTGGGGAATTGTAAGAGACAGAGGACCAGGGAAGTTGCTGTGAGATTGTGTTTTCTAGGAACGACAAGGAAGTCTCATCCATACCTCAACAATATAACTGCCTAAAAATGAAGAGAACAAAGGCAATACCAATAGGCATGTTAATGTGGAAGGGAGTTCTCCACCCTTAGACAAATAAGCAACTACAAAATGCTGAGAGCTGGGAAAATTAGTCCTCCTAGGGCTGAGTCTCTTAATTGGTAATTCAATACTAAATGATCAGCCTGAAATCCAATACTTACAAGCAACACTATAGGGACTCAGCAAGTTGTATTTATAAATTTATGTATGTATGTGTGTATGTGTAACAATAACAATTAAAGAATAGAGGCCATTGCTAGGGGCCCCACAAATAGACTAAACTAGAAAAGAGGTGGGGGAGGAGGAACAGGAAAAGAGAAAGGAGGGTAAACTGTGGTTGCTATGTAAAATTTTAAAAAATAATTAAAAAAAAAAAGAAGAGAGGCCATGAATTTGAGTGGGAAACACATGGAAGGGGTTAGAGGAGGAAAGGAAGAGAAATGATATAATTATATGATTATTTTTACTAAGAATTTTTTCATGTAACATATTTTCATCACTTCTCCCTCCCTGACCTCCCACTGAATGATATTTTGAGGACTTTTTGTTTCACTTTCCTTTGTTTCAGCGTTTGTTTTTTGTTTGTTTGTTCTGATTTTCACTTTTGTAAGTTTCTATGAGTATTTCTTGTAATTATATTTTAATTAAAAATATATTTTTTAAATTAAGAGGAGGTAGTTAGGGGAAAGGAACCAGACTAAATATCAAGTAAATCCCAAAGAATTTACTCCCTTATCTTACATCAGCTATTTTTTTTTACTCTAATTGAAGATTTTTACTAATTTGTCTTCATTAAATCTTGCCTTCATACATATCTAGAGAAGTGCACATACTCCAGGTCAGGTTTCCTGATATAAAGCATTTGAATGAGTGCCATTACCTACCATAGATTACAAGCTTTATCATAAGTTAGTCCTTAATACATTTCCAAAGCAACAACAGATCTTCTTTGAAAGCTGACTTAACTTCCTTTAAGTATTCACATGGAACTTGCATTTGGTTTCAAAATACATCTATAGATGTTTTAAATTTAAACTCCTTCACCAGAAAATTCTAAATACAGCTATTATTCCAGGATAAAGTCCTGTCTTTTTCAGCAGGTTTAGATGGTTCTTGACATGAGTGCAACACAAGCTCTTTAGCCCTAAGAATTAGTGTTTAAAAGGAATGTACTTCCTTTAAAAGGTTCAATGTGTGTCAAGGTGCAATTTTCTACTTGTAGATGTATTATGATAAGAATTCAGGCAGCTCCACATAGGTGACTGCAAAGTGGTCATGGACATTTTGTCCTCTATATTCCCTATGTGCAAATGGTCCAAAAACCAGATTGATAGTTTTGAACCTGTGCTAGATGTTACAAAAAGTACATCTTATCTTTATGATTATATAGACAATATTTTCCATTATTTGTGTAGCTTGCCATTCTCAATAATTAATACACATATATTTTACTGGATGATTCTGATCTCTCCTTATTCTCTATTTCCTCTTTAGATAACTATAAACTTGAAAAGCCTTCAGTGTTAGTATATATGTAAATATGTACATGTACATATGCATATGTGTGTATTATACTGAAAACAGAATAGATATATTTAACATGGTACATGAATAGCTTTAATAATCATATAAAATTATATCACATAAGAAGAACTTTACCAGAAAGAGGCCAATAGTGATGGCCCTTATCACCTAGGGACATGTCTTAGTGGTTTGGACTGCTGTAACAAAGTTCCACTTACTGGGTGGCTCAGACAATAGACATTATTTTTCTCCCAATTCTCAAAACTAGAAATCTTAAAATGAGTTTTTCTGAGATTTTTCTCCATGGATTTGAGATGGCCTGTTCTCCCTACACTCACATATATTTTTCTTCTGTGCATTTCTTTAGGCAAAGCTCTTCTTAGAAAGGTACCGGTAAGATTGGATTAAAGCCTGACCATATGACTTCATTTCAGTTTTACAAAGGCACCATCTCCAAGCAGTCACAATAAGAAAAATACAGAAAGTGAAGACTTCTGCATGTGAAATGAGAAAGGACCATAATTCAGGCCGTCACAAGTGAACAAGGTAGTCTAAAAAGCAGAGCAGTAACAGTCCTGCAAAGAAGAAAGTCCCTGGTGAATGGACCACAGGAAACAAAGATGCACACAGACACACACACACACAGACACACACACAGACACAGACACACACACACACACATCCATCCATATTTTGGCACGTTTGAACTCAGAGCATTTGATTTAAAGGATCTTTGCATCTGCCTATTTACTGTAAGTTTTGTGGCATTGTTTTAGGGTTGGTTTTCCACGGGCTGCTGCACATCTCAAGCAACAAAAGGGATTTGAATTGTAATAATCTGTCTTCTTACTGCCATTCACATTGCCTTGACTTGCTTGTCATATTTTGGAGGGAAATCACAATTAAACACACACTTTTTTGTGCTGAACCTGGCACCCTTCTATTTGTTTCCTGATAAATATGGCCTTTCCCTTGAATTCTATTCAAATACCAACCTATGATCAATTCTGGTGCCTGTCTTGTCCATGTGTTATATGACAGCTCTGCCTACATAGAGAGCCTTACCCCTTTAGAGATGTGTTCAGAACTTAAGTCTCCCCTCTCCTACCCCAGCCAGCACTCAGCAGCTGCTGAGCAGAAATAGATTTGGGGAATACCAATGTGACAATTACACAGGTACCCAGAGGACCCAAGGCTCTGGTTTCAGCAGTGTGGCAGCTACAGGGAAATTAAGAGCAAGCTGCTGGGAGAATATTTCTCCTTAGGACATGATGAAATCTCTGAGGTGGGGTACATGGACAATGCTTGCCTGCCCCACTCCTGCCAGCTTCCAAAAAGAAAGAAAGAGAAAAGCTGCAGATTACTATTTGATATTTAAAATTAATTAGAGCCCCCAAATCCCACACCAACTTGCAGGCTTCTTAATGAAGCCAACATATTCATCTTCTTTAGGGATCATTACAGTGTCTCCTGACACCCAGTGGGTTTCAAAGCACTGCTGCATGCTGCCATTTCAGCTGGGTAAGTGGTCAAGAAGGAAGGCAATCTCCCCAATTTCTAGATGAGCTTCCTAGGACATTGAAACACATTACCAATAAGCAGTGGAAATTAGATTTGAATTCAGTTGGACTAACACCAAGCAGAGTCTGGGTAGTTAAACTGTACTGTTTCAAACTAGCCCTCCCTAAAGATGCATGACTGCTTTCATGTCAGATCCCAAAGTAAGATTCTAGTGACAGAGCTTCTCAAGCATTCAGGAACAAAGCAGGTAAGGGAAAATTGGAATTGTAGATGAACAACAAATAATAGATCAGTGTACGTATATTCCATAGTTATAATTCTTCTAATTCTCAGTGAAATAACTCTACATTTATCAAAATTTAAGTGGCTATCCCATGTTGTGCTTGCTAAATCAGGCAGTGCCATACTCAGTACTGGCCTAATAAGGCTGGCTAACTATGTGGCCCTCTGATTATTTCTACTCAAGCCCTGTACATGCCTAACACTATTGTTTAGCATAATCTCTTACAAGATTTAAAGATGAACAGTCCCACCTTCCATTTCCTCTTGACTCTTGTCTGTTAGCCTGTCACTGAGTCTTAAAGAAGCAGAATGAGGTTATACAGCCCCATCTGGTCCTTGCTCCACACTCTCCATTCCTACTCTGATCCGGATATCTATTCTACCTATCTCACCCAGATAATAACCATAACTCTGCCACAGTTTAACAGATAATTGCCAGATATTTTCTGGCCAAAACACAGGTCATTCTATTAAAAAAAAAAAACACAAAAAAAACTCTGGTGACTTTCCAAGTTTGTCACTGTGGTCTTCTTCAAAATCTTTTGGATAACAATAACTTTTTCTGCAACCAACATACATTAAAACAGGTGAGTGTGAACTCTAGGCCTTAACCATGGCAGAGATCCAGATTCCCAGGCACACTCTTACCTATTTATATGACTCTATTGACCTTGAATCTCACTACCAAAACTATCCCTAAGTCAAGTTCAACTGCTGCTGCCTTTAGAAAATGCTGTATGCTCTCTTTGCTCATAGTCATTTAATCATTCTGCCTTTGCAGGAAACTCCACTGCATTATCTAACCCTTTTGGTCCAAGTCACAGTATGGTTATGTTCTTGCTATTTGGGCTCATGTCTCAACTTCTTTTTCCATTGTCTTACATTCTTAGGAGAGAAGGGGTATTTCTTTGCCTTTTGTTTCCTCTGTAAATGGCTTAGCACTTGGTAGGTGTTCCATGGAAACATTGGCTATAAATGAATGGTGAAACATTCTCAGTAACATCTAATCTATGGCATAATAGGTTAAACCGCGGGAATGGATCATTAGCTAACTTCTGATTCTCAAAACAAACTGTGAAAGCTGAATCCTCTGCAAGAAGAAAAAAGTCAGACCACACTGAAGCTTATTTCAGCCTGTGATATTTCTGTGAAAGGAGTACACATACAAGTCCAAAATGTTTTAAAGAGTCAAGCAAGAATCAAATAGGGTTCAAAGTCACAAGAAGGGAAATGCATCCTATCACATTCAGTAACTACCCTCAAGAAGATAATTTTATATATCCATCCCTTACTCTTTCAGGTAAGGAGTTCTCCAATCTCTTCCTTCTGAAACAGAAAGAAGCTACCAGTCACTTTTGATAGTGCTCCCCCTTCATTCTGGTCCTCTCTTGGAATGTCATTTTCATTTTTGAAGACTGCTGCTCATTGTTTTCATAATAAGCCAGTATGTTCTTCTCTTGTTTTCTGTAGATATGTGGTGGTTGGAGGAAAATGGCTCCCAGAGGCTCATGTATTTGAATGCTCTCAGTTCTTGGAGTTGTTTACAAAGGATTAGGAGATGTGACCTTGCAGGAAGAGGTGCATCACTGGGTGTGGACTTTGAGATTTAAAAAATTTCAAACCATTCGCATTTTGTGCTGACTGCCTCCTGCCTCATACTTGCAGATAAGGATTTAATATCTCAGTTACTGCTCCAGTACCATGCTTACCTGCCTGCCTGCTGCTATACACCCTGCTGTGATCATGATGAATTCAAGCTCTGAAACTGAAAACCCCCACTAAACTCTTTCTTCTTCTATAAGTTACCTTGGTCATAGTGTCCCTTCAGAACAATAGAAAAGTATCTAAGACATGCACTCTTCACTGCAGAAGCTTTCTGATGAGGTTGAAATAATTCATTCTCTGTTCTCATAAACAAATCAATGGCCTTTTGGAGTATAAAGAGAAGTTTTGGAGAGAAGAAAAGAAAAAAAGGAAGAAAGATCTGAAGAGGGAGCGAGGAATCTATATTTCTCCTTTGAAGATACTTTTCCTGCCTGGGCCTTCTTGAAGGTTATAGCAAAGAATATACAAATTGGCATCCAAGAGAGCTCCCAAAATGATCTCTTAATAACAATGCCCTTTAATAGTTCCACCTGCACAGGCTTTGGTAGCTTGCTAACACCCATTTCACATGGTTCCTGTCAGTCAGGCCTTGAGATGACTACAACTCCAGTTGCTGTCATGATTACAACTTTTTGGAAATATTGATCTAGAAGCCCTCAGATAAGCTGTATCCATATTCCTGAACTATACATACAAACTGAGATAAGCCACTGAGTTTGGAGATCAGTTTGGTATGGAGTAAGTAGTGAATGACTAATGCCCAGCTAAAGATTCTACATGTTTCTTTTTAACTTGAGAGACATGAGATACAGCTAGCTTTGGGGGTCCAGCGAGTCTATATCAAAGATGAATACAGGAAGCACATTCATCAAACTTAATATCCAAATGGCATTTTCTAATGCTGTGGTCAAAATGATAGAGCCAATCATCCCCGGAGACAGCTGTGGGGCTTTATAGCTTTTACAAATCTGCCTTCATGAATCCCAGCCATATGCAAATGTGCAAGTGAACCTTTGATAAACCACTTGATTTCTGTTTTAGTTAATGAACTGAAAATACATCATTTTACACTAAGATTAAATTGCTAAAATATTCCACTCTGGTCCCCAGTTATCTGTAATTAAAAGTAGCAATGTAAGAACATGGCAAGTTACTCTCTCTTTTCTAGTATCCTGAAGCATGGAAGAAGGAGAAACTTGAACACAAGAAAGAAGCAACTTCTAAGTGGAAATAGAAGGGTGAAAAGGAGAGAAGACAGTTTTCAAGATCTACCTTGAATTGTGTCATATGGCTCCATCCCCAACAGCAGGTTGCATGTAAAAAATAGCAGCTATGCTTTCTAAGGATAAAAAAGGAAGGCAGGGAATTCCCAGTTTTTCACTACCTGCACAACACCGTGCTCCTCAGCTTGGAACCCACAAACATCCAAAAGGACAAGAGTGACTTTTGTAGGGCATGAGAAAATTCCTTACACATACTAAAAACACAAATGAGTACAAAATGTATGTGTGCTTGTGTATGATTGTAGATAAGAGATGCTGTCTATATGTACTAATATATCTGTGTGGTAGGAGCAGCAGGCAGTGCCCAGCCACCAAGCTAGCTTTACCCAAAATAATTACATGGAAACTGTATTCTTTTAAACACTGTCTGGCCCATTATATCTAGCCTCTTATTGGCTAACTTTCACATCTTGATTAACCCATTTCTAATAATCTGAGTAGCACCACGAGATGGTGGCTTACCAGGAAAGATCTTAACCTGCATCTGTCTCCAAGAGGAGAGTCATGGCATCTCCCTGAATCTGCTTCTTTCTCCCAGCATTCTGTTTGATCTACTCCGCCTATATAAGCTGCTGTCCTATCAAAAGCCAAGGCAGTATTTTTATTAACCAATGAAGGTAACACATAGAAAGAAGACCCACCTACATCATATCTGAGAAAAAAGAATCTGTGAGTGCATATTGTATTTACTTTGTGAGTGAGAATATGTGTGTGTATATGAGTGAGAAAGAATGTATAGGTAAAATATATGTATGAAGGCATGTGTGTGCATATTTGTGAGAAATAGTTGGCTGTGGTGATGAATATGAATGTGTACTCACATGTGCACATATGTGCATATCGTGCAATTATATGCTTATGTATATATAAATTTTGGATGATATGGGTATGTTTATATTGGTAAGATTATATATATATATGTATGTCTCTATGTTAAAACAGCTGTGTATATATGAATAAATGATGTATATACTCATACGTGTATGAGTACAAGATAAAGAACACTATGTTCCTCTCTGTGTATGTGTATTTGAGTGCCTGAAATGTCATATTTTAATGAATGAGAGTTATGTATATATGCATTACTAGGTGTTTGTACTAGAGCAAAATGAGTCTGTGAAAGTATATGTGTTTGTGTACATAGATGAAATATTTATATTCATTTGTATGTTAACTTTGATTAAGGGAAATACATATAAATTTCTGTGATAAATATTATGGGGTGTTCAATTTAATTGTGTGAGTATATGGCTAAAACTGTAAAATGTGTGTGTTTGTTGAAAAGTATGACTATAAGAGAACATGTGTGTATATATATATATGTGTGTGTGTGTGTGTGTGTATGTATGTTTGAGAATTTCAGTAAAGGGCTACACATATTTGTACGTAATATGTATATTGAACATAGTATACAAAATACATACATATATATGTGGTTGGCATAGTATATATATATGTTTGAAAATATATGAGTGATAGTCCACACATGTATGGTGTATGCCTGTATCTATAGAGGTGAATAATTATGTGTTTGTATAAGTCAACATATTAATAAGATATGTTTATGTGTATAAATCTGTATATATGTGCATGCTGTTATGACAGAAATATTTGTATGAATACATAATTTATATGTATATGCTCTCCTGTAACTTTTTGGGTGAGCTGATATAAATGACTATGGTAAGAAATGTGAAGTTTTACATTTTCATGAGTGTGTACATTTTTGTGTATGTATATATTTTTGCTATGCAAAAGTGACCATATGTATGTTCATATCTAATCATGAATGTGATTTGATCCCTGGATGCACAGATTAATCACAAATAAAAAAACTAGAAAACATGCTCTCTACACAGAACATATACATATTTTTTCAATTCCCTAAACAAAGTGCTACAGTCAATATTAACTAAGCACATAGATTTTATTAAGTATAGCAAGTGCTCTAGAGAAGATAGAGGGTGGTGTCTACATAGGTTCTATGTAAATATTGCAACATTTTATATAAGAGATCTTAAGGGAGCATATCTCACACTATATTCGTAAGCATGCTTCAAACAGTGCCTGGTACCTAATAAACCTGTCCAATAAATGTTAGTTGCCATACATATATTGTTGTGATAATGATTATCAGCACATTCTCATAGGAGCCCATTGAGCTAATATGAGCTGTATTTATGAATCCCTTCCAGGCAAGATGGGAGGGATAGACAGGAAACTCTGCAAAGTGTTCCCTGGCTGTTACTGCTGCTAAAAATACTCATATGCAATAGCTGAAAGCCCAAGAGATACCACAAAGAGCAATTTTTAAATCACTTTTCGAGACAGGGTTTCTCTGTAGCTTTGGAGCCTGTCCTGAAACTAGTGCTTGTAGACCAGGCTGGCATCAAACTCACAGAGATCCTCCTGACTCTGCCTCTGCCTTCTGAGTACTGGGATTAAAGGCATACGCCACTACCACCCAGCTTTTAAATATGTTTTTGCAGTTTTTCATACTCAGATGCTTCTTAAGCAACCTTTTCCTACCAGCTTAATAATTGAAATTGTTTTTAGACAACTCTAACTTATCCAGCCTACCACTAGGGAGAAAGTATGAAAGCCAAAACCCCACATTGTTAAGGAAGGTGGAGGTGTGGGGAAGTGGGCAGCCTGTACCATTTAAAACCACTGTCTAACACTCTTAGACTGATGATTATTGCAAGGGATTGGTAGAGCTATTCAAGCACCAAAACCTTTCTGTACCTTCTTGGAGCTAGACACTATTCAAGGAACAAGAGAAAAGAAGTGACTCTGAAGAGTCCCTAAGAAAACCTCAGAAATCATTTCTGGTTCTCCTGCCTGTATGGTTCATGGCAAGGTCTGCCTGTGTGCTCCTGTTGACCGAATTTCAATGCTCAAAAGGCTGGAAACCTCCACATTATGAACACAAGTAGAAACAAGAAGAAGAAGAAGGAGCTTGTTAGACAAACAGATTTCTAATCCCTACCCAGTGAGATTCTGATTCTAACTCTTGGGAGGGCCCAGGGATCTGCATGCTTATCCTTTCAGGTGTTTTAAGCAGGTAGGCACAGAGAACACCACCAGAACAAGAGCATGGAGAGCCAGAACACAGAGCAATGACAGACATGATCATTCTGAACATGACAAAAGCCAGCTAGAGAGGCTTTGTCTCAGACTCACAGCTGCCAATTGAGGGTACCACAATTCTAACCCTGCTCTCCTGCACTCATTTGGGTAAGGGAACATTTCTCACAGACTAGGAAAGAATGAAGTTACATGAGGGTCTTTTCTGTGTAGTAGCCCCTTTCTATTTTAACTTTCAAGGAGTTGTGCCTCAGAGAGCATCTGCTGACTTATACCAATTACATGCTTGGAAGGCATTAGGAAAGAAAACGCTTATTGGACACCAGAGCTTGGTATCATGTAACATCCCTGCAAGAGCTATTGTACTAAATAACATCAGTAAAGATCAACAACAAAAAACTGCACTCAGGGAGCAGCCAGGATGAAGAGATTCATGGGGGACCCCAGCTCAAGGAAAACTGGGTGAAGCAAGTGGCATTTCATGGAAAAGAGCCTTCAAAATACTTTAAAAGGAGCCAACCAAGTGCTGGTTTTAATTCAACTTTCACACCATCTGACAAGTCTCTCCCATTACCCTCTACTTCCCTCATTCATCCCTGATACTGAACATTGTCAGATGCTTTTTAAAAATCTAAGCATATTATAGCCCCAAGTTCCCTTTATCTGTCATGACAGGGGGATCTTCAAAGAATTCACTCAGGTTATTTTAGAATGAGCTCTTCTTTCCTCGAGCTTAGGTTCCCAGAGAGTTTTCACTAGCATTCACTGCAAGGGGGAGGGCCAGGGAGGCTGCTCTACCAGCCTCACTAAGGTGACACAGTCAGCTTCCAGCAGAGAACTGTGTGGGTGGCCCACAGTGCTAGTACAGGTTGGGAGCTGAGGCACTGGCTTTATTATGAATGAGCAAACTGCAACTCCTTAACTCCCAGTGGCTTCATGTTCACAATAGGCTAGCCCAGGCAAAGATGAAGCCACCTCTGCCATAATTACCCCACAAGTCTTTTCATCATGCCATACAGACACATAGGGGCTATGAGGATGGCAATACCTATCTCTGAAATTTGTTCCCCAAAGTATATCTCCTGAGGCCAGGATATATGGTACAATCTGTGTTTGTTTATTCTCTACTGACTCTAATGAAGGAGCCTAAACAATAGGCAATATAGTATAACAACTATGTGCATATCTGATTATATTGCATTAAATATAGTAGGTAATTAAGAAATGATTTTAAGTATAATATATGGAAGGAAATGTACATAACATTTCCAGACAACACACTATTTAATATAAAAGGTAAAAGGATATGCAGTCTCTTTGGTGATTCTGAAAGCAAACCTTCATAATTTAAGCAGAGATTTAAGTAGTCCGGAGAGAAACACCCGAATGGAAGCATTGAGATCCAGAGTAAAAAGAAACTACAGACATCATTCTGAAGCCTATGTTACATGATTTTTATACCTTAAGTTCTCTCACTGACTCAATCAATAAAGGTTGGGCAGGTGGGATCTGACCTTGAAAAGGAGAGTCTTGAGTCCTTTGCGCACTTTGTCCAATGTCTCACTAACTGTGGGCTCCAGAAATATATCTCCCTTGCCAGGCAAAAACTAGATGTGTATTTCAAAGTCCCCCTCCATCTTAGAAGAGGATGTGTTCCCTCTGCTGGTGACCATTGACTGTCTTCCAATGGAGAAATGGTGGAGAAATAATAACAAGAAATCTCTTCTCTAAGCCCCATATCACAGGTACAGGAGCAAGATACCATTCTTTAGAGGTACCTTATGAATCACTCTCCAGCTAGTTTAGGAAGGAGGTTTGGGGATATTTACTAATGTATGTACAAGGCTCTTAAATAGGCAGAGCTACACTAGAACCCATGTTATAATAAGTTCACACAGTTAAAACAACAGACCACTAAGCAAGGATATAAAAGAAGCAGCTGTCATCACCCTCTTCTTACATAGCCACTCACTTGTGGCACCAAGATAAATGATTACCCTTCTCTGTGCCTGAGTTTCTATATCCAAAGAAGGGCATCCTGAAGTACATTGGCTCTTTAATGGTGTCTACTCTGAAATACAATTTGCCAGAAGTTAGAAGTGGATGGAAGAACACAGTAAGGGACGGCTCTAAAGGCGGGAGGCTCTCCTTTCCCCATCAAGTGGCATTCTCTAAGGCAGGGCACAAGAAGTGGCTTCAAGACCTCAGCAGATGCTGAGCAACATCCCACAAAACTTTATGTATGCAGGCCCTGTGAAGAATTTTTCTTCGGAAGGAAGTCATAGCTTCATTTCAGGTCCAAGACCCAAAAGAAATTAGAGAAGACAAATCTTTCAAGAGTTTTCCTCCAACATCTACTAGGAATTTTTTCAGTGTTTATTTCTTTATCATTGTGAATATGAAATTGGACTGGAAAGAAGGAGGGAAGGAAAGAATTTGAGGTACCATTTGTGTGTGAGTTAAGCCAATCAAAAGAAGCCTTAGTATGCTGCCAGAATTCAATCTTATCTTTGCCGCTTGTGAGCTGTCCTACCTTGGTTAGTTCCTTCCTCTCACTGTCTCACTGCATAGGGCTGCACAATAGACGCAATACCAATATCATCAAAGGCTTCGATGAACAGTACTACAGTGAACTGGCACTTGGTAGCAACTGGGTTGTTGTCAGAGGCTGCTCGTTCATTGGCCACCCATACCGGAAATAATCACTCAGAAACTGTACTAATTACAACACTGCTTGGCCTATTAGCTTGTGCATATTTCTAGCTCTCTCTTATATCTTAAATTAACCCTCAACTCTGGGAAGCATCACACTCATGGCAGACTATTTCTACCACACCCCATCACTAACTAGTCTTAACCATATCATCTAGGGGCAGGAAGTCAGATTCATAACAATCCCTGCTGCTGCTAGTAGAGCTCTTCACCACAAAACCTGGCTCTCTGTCCAAATGTTCACCTACATTTAAATAAAATGACATATTACATACAGAAATAGACACACGAAATTATAGTTTAGGCAAACCTGGGAAAACAAAAATTCTGTCAATTTCTGCATTGCTCACAGAAGCTGGACAATATGGATGCAGGGATATTCTTTCTTCTAGCATCAGGGATCCTGTGAAGGAGGCCTGTCCTAACACTCAGAATGGAATTTTCAGGAGGAATTCTAATCTTGCAGGTTTTACATGATTACAATCTATACTCATATTTTCATTCATTCACAAGTTCATAGTCTTATTCAGTCGCTGCTTATTTTCTCCTTGATGCCCTCCTCCTGCTGCTCTTCTATTTTGTTTTTACTGAAAATATATCTTTTAATAAAATATATTCCTTTTATTCCAAAACAGGGTTTCTCTGTGAAACTGCCATGGTTGTCCTGGAACTCACTTTGTAGACCAGGCTGGTCTTGAACTCATGAGATATGCCTGTTTCTACCTCCTGAGTACTGGGACTGAAGACATGCACCACCATCACCCAGTCCATACAATGTATTCTGATTATGTTTTCCCCTCCCTCATCCTCTCCTAGATCCTCCCCACATCTTTATCCATCCAACTCCACAACTTCTTTCTCTCTTTAGTAAACAAACAGGCAAACATAAATAAAATAATCTTAAAAGGAAAAGCACAGGAAAGCACAAACACACATACACACACAAACCACATAAAAACACAAAGCAAAACACAGGTAAGGGTAAAAAAAAGAATGCCCAAATAAAGCAATATTAGATACGAAATCTAAAAATTATCATTAAGTTTGTTTTGTTTTGACCCTTAAATGTGGTTTATATACCCAATGAGATTACACTGGAGAAAACTGATTTTTCATTTGCAAAAGTTAGTCAATTAGAAACATTTTTTTTTTGTTAATGATGGGAGCTTGTGTCCACTTTCCCTCTCAATTCTGGGACCCCATGTATCTTGGCCTGTGCAGGCCCCGTGCATGCTGCAGCCATCTGTGAGTCCATGTATGTGTTGCCTTGTTGTGTCTAGAAGATACTATTTTCTTGGTGTCATCCATCCCCTCTGTCTCTTACAATATTTCTGCCTCAATTAGGTTTTGTTTGTTTGTTTGCTTCATTGAGATAGAATCATTCTTTATAGCCTTAACTCATCTTAAATTAATTGTGTAACTCCAACACACTATATTAAGTTTAATCGCCCCTCCCTTAGCCCGGAAGAACTGACACAATCCTTGGTTACTATGTTCCCTCCTCATTCTGCATCTATCATATAACATATCCGCAACCATACTGTATCTTTCCAAACTTTCCTACATACTCAAGTAATCATATTCAGCTTCATTTATATATGCATGAATACATCTCCTTGAAAATATGTTTAAGGTAGATGATCATTGTTTTACAAAACTGAGCTCATTTTGTATTCATTTTTGTGCACTTTGTTTTCATTGGTAAATTGTCTCTTTCAAAATTCCTCCAGCCTAGCTCAGTCCATTTTCATGACAACAGTCAAAGCTACCATGTGCTTTATCTTTTACTTGGAAACACTGGCTGTTCTCTGAATTACCCCAATATATGTCCTGTCCAAGTACCACATTGCCTTTCCTATTTCCTGAGCACTTGAAGTGTACCTTCTCATTTGTCAACTCAGCTGATTTTGCCTGAGCCTTTCTTGGATAACACTGACCCTGAAAGAAGAGACAACTCTGACTTTTCTCTCTTTAGAATCCTCAAGGTATTTCCTGAAAAGAAGTTTGGGAGTTATGTCTAAAATGTTCATTAAATGAGGTTGACATCTGTCTTCCTGATGAGATTCTAAGTTTCAAAAAATGAACTACATAAGAAATGTTTGTTTGCATAGTGAATGAATGAGTGAATAAATGAAGCTAGAGAGAGCCCAAGATAAAGCAATGTCCATGGGATAATCAGGGATGTGAACTTCAGAGTTTTTCATGAACTAAAGCTGTGAGGACTTGGCAATTGACTGTTTATGCAAGAATATATGGATCGGGAAAAGTCATGCTTATTCATAATTTTATCCTGTCTTCTTATATTACTAAGTGGTATGTAACAATAACTATTTACATGATATAATAATTCCACAAATCCAAGAACCTCTGTGTTGGATTTGTTTCTTAATAGACTCTTCCACAGGCTAAGCCTCTGACCATAATAGTTCTCAGTGACTTTTGTCATCTGCTTGTTTAGTTGCACTGTTGAAATCTAGATGCTTGATAATACCTCTTGGAATTTTTCTGTAGTATATACCAAAGCTGGCAATAGCCTGTGGGGAGGGTGAGGGTTAATACTCACTTTCACATGTGCAGCTGCTCTGTGTGCAAATGACACAGATAAATCTGCAGCAGGAGCCCCATCTAGGAGGCTCAGAGTACTATCTCTCAAAGAAAGAGGGGACAGAACCTAAGGGTTATTCTTGGCAAAACCAAAGAAATTGTTATTCCTCTTCTAAGATATGAACAGGCAGATCTACCTGATTTTCCTTAAGGACCAGTAAAAAAAAAAGTGGTGTAGTGGGGGCTGCGGGCTGTGTTCCTGCCGCCCCACCTCCTGGTTGCCTGGCTAGCTTATGCTCCGAAATAACAACACACAAACTGTGTTCTTTTAAACACTGCTTGGCCCATTAGCTCTAGCCCTTACTGGCTAATTCTCATATCCTGATCAACCCATCTCTAATAATCTGTGTAGCATCAGTCTTACCAGCAAAGATTCAGCATGTCTGACCTGGTGGCTTGCTTCATCGCGTCTGGCTCTGAGAGGAGCTGCCCTGCATCTGAGCTCACTTCCTCTTCCTTCCAGCATTCTATTCTGTTTACTCCACCCACCTAAAGGCTGGCCAATCAAATGGGCCAAGGCAGTTTCTTCATTAGCCAATGACCTTCCTCCATCAACATGGTCAAAATATTCAAGGGCAAGATGACAAAGAGGAGATTTAGAATAGATGGCAATTGACATGGGGGAAAGTAAATAATTCAGAACAAATTTAAAGGACAGACTTAACAGGAAGAGAAAAGAAGTAGAGGATGTAGAGTAGAGCTGGGTGTCAAGGACAGAGAGACAGAGAATATGTGTAGGAATGGAAGAGAGACAAAATCAAAAGGTGACTCAGGTGCTGCAGAAAGATGAACAGAAGATCCATAGAACAGTGTTTAAGTGATTGCAAAATATTGGAAGACAGGGAATCAGAGTCCTAACTTGACCAGTAAAACTGTAATTCTCAACAACAAGCCACGCGGAAATACCTAACAGACAGTTGGGAAGAGAGGTAAGTAACAATGGCAGTGATATGACATTGATCATATGGCAAAGCCAACTCTTGAGCCAGGCCAGAACTGTCAGTGATCAAGAATACAGAAGATCAGACAGATTGTGTAAAACGGGTCCTGTCATGCTGTGCAGCCTCCTATCAATGATTTCTCACAACCTCAGATCTATCTCCCTACAAATGACTTAAAGGGAGTGTATTTAACTGTTAAGAATATAAAATGTTTATACAACCATTTATTCCATTAGTGCATCCACTTCCCACTTCAGAACTAACTGTTTCTACTAATTAAATACATTTATTTTAACTGCAGAAGCATTTATTTCCAAAATAAGAACATGTTAATTATCTGGAGAGTGAAATTAACCCCAGGATGCTAACCTATACATTCATCTGCCTCAATATATATTACCTACGTATGCCTGGTTGTACTACCAACCATTACTCAATGCATTCCTGCCACCTGGATCTACATCCTTGTTATTTTCCCACTTAAAACTGCATGGCTGCCTGACGTGGAAAGTGGAATTTAACTTATCACCAGCCTCATCTCAAACAGAAGAAGACTAGAGATTCACATTTTACTAACATGTACCAATGTAATTCAAGGACATTTTTTTTTCTGAGTGAGGAGGTAAATGTCTCCAATTACCCTGAGGAATTTTTTGTTCCTGTTTTATGAGAACTGACACCTTAATTCTCTTGTCACTGACACTTTCTAGACATGGATATATATCTGCAATTCTCATGATAAGTCATTAGTATTAATTAAGCCAACATCAATAGCATAATTTAGCTAGTCAGTCAGCATCTTATGAGAGCTCACAGAGGGGACATCTATAACTCAGTACATTGGAAAGTAAGGAAGGAAAGAGAGAATAAGACAGGGAAAAGAGGATGTTCAGAAAGATGGAGCATGGTTGCCATCACCTCTACTTGGGGGGTCAACTGCAGAAAGCTCAAACAGTGGATTCTTATGGTACAACATCTGTTTAGCTCATCTGAACAATGGAGCAGTGATACTATGAAGCTGTCTAGCATCAAAGAAGAGGAGCTTCACAGAATGTAGTCTTCACTGCCCCTCGGAAAAGACAAATGAAATGTGCTTGATTACAGCAGGCATTTGACAACACTATGTTTCAAATTCTGACCTTTGATCAAGCCTAGCAATCAGACATGAAAAGGTAAGATAACCCTATCCATTAACAAAATTTCCCCTCACTTCCTCTCTTTAACCATCTCTTCTCTCTATCCCGCCTCTCACTCTCTCCTCTCCATCAGTTCCCCTTCCTCTCTTAAAATATTTACTTCAAATATTTATGCAGCATTTGCTATGTACCAAAGAATTTGGTAAATATGTGGGGGAAAAATAAAGTAAAATGGCCAGAATTGATGATAAGGAACACTATTTTAACAATAATTGCTTATTTTTGTAACATGGAGATATACTAGTCCAGTGAGATGGGTCTCTACGTGAACAGATGTGCAAGCCCAATGAAGTGATTCTATATACCATACAGACATCCCAACTTTGTAGACTCATAAAATTTTCCCTATTCTTATTCTCAGTATTCCCTAGGATAATCAAAGCTGTCAGATGCAATGGCTCAACCTTGCAATCATAGGAACCAGAAGTTTGAGCAGGAGGGTCATGAGATCAAGACTAGTATGGACTACTTGCATATCCCAAATGTCTCCAAACAGTGAGGAGAATCTGGCTCACTGGAAAACATGTGCCTAGCATATAAGAGGCTATAGGTATAATTCTCAGCACTGAAAAGAATTCCCACTGCAGGGATAAGATGGATCAGGCACCTGTGGTTTCACCAAAGTGAGGAGCTTTCTCATAATTGCTGTGTATTCTCTGGATTGGCTATTCTCTAGAAGGCAGCAGAAAAAAAAATCCTGTCCTTGGAGAGAGATTCAGGAGGCATGCACACAATGTTGGCAATGCTTTGCAGTAAATTCTAACATTTTTTTGAAATGCTATATGTGTGCTATCAGCACCACAAATTTTTAACACCAAATAATTTTTGGCCAAGTACTGTATGCCAGTGCCCACACAGAGACATTATCACTATTCCTTCCCCTTCCCCTGGGTAGTACCTACTTGAGTCTCCAAGACAAAGTTCAGTAACTTTAATACATTTTCTGGCTACTAATATATAAAGGAAAAGAAACTAATAAAAATGGAAAAATAAAAAGTTTCTAAGGTTTGAATATGATTGTTCCTTTCTAAAAGCCATGCTCAAATTTGGTCTCCGGTATGACAGTGTTGAGAGATACTAGACAGAACCTTAAGGAGATGATGTGATGGTAACCACAATTACTACGATTCTCACCAAGCTGGCTTAGTTACTGTAAGAGTGCCTTATAACAAAGTAATACCTTGAACTCTGTTTGCACACATACATTTGCCCTTCTGTTTCCATACATGTTGAGAAGACACACACACACACACAAACACACGCACATGTACTGGGAGCTGCAGGCTATGTTCCAGCTGCCCCAGCTCCTGGTTGCCTGGCTAGCTTATGCCCCGAAATAACAACACACAAACTGTATTCTTTTAAACACTGCTTGGCCCATTATATCTAGCCTCTTCTTGGCTAATTCTAACGTATTAATTTAGCCCATTTCTAATAATCTGTTTAGCACCCCAAGGTGCACTTACCGGGAAGATTCTAGCCTATGTCCAACCTGGGTTGGAGCTTCATTGCGTCTGCCCCAGAGAGGAGAGCTATCGAGTCTGAGCTCACTTCCTCTTCCTCCCAGCATTCTGTTCTGTTTACTCCACCCACCTATGTTCTAACCTATGAGGGCCAAGCAGTTTCTTTATTATTTAACCAATGACCTTCCTCCATCATTTCCCCTTTTTCTGTTTAAACAAAAAAAGGAAGGCTTTAACTTTAACATAGCAAAATTACATATAACAAAACAGTTATCAAGTAAAAATTACAATATTTACATCTATTTTATCTTTATCATAACTAAGGAAAACTATAGCTATAACTAACTATTCTTCAACTCCATCAAAGACTTCAGAAAGATATAATATTACCTAAGCAAACAAGAAATAAGCAACTTTCAAACTCTAGAAATGACAGAGACATCTTGTTGCCTTGACAGTCACCCAAAGTTTCTCTGTCCCATTGGGGCATCCATCTTTGGCCTACCGTCCCATAGTTTCCAGCAGACATTTCCATGAAGCAGGAAATTTCAAAGGCAGTTCAGTCACTATCTGCTGTGTCCTGCAGAATGTCTCGGAGACTCTTTCATGAATCAGGAACCCCAAAAGATCATCTCACCTTTAGGCAAGTTCAGCAGTCCTCTCTCTGCGGCTTCTTTGTGTCCAGTTTATGCAATAGTCCAGGCAAGAGCAGTTTCTTGCCCAAATGGCTATCAGACTCCATAAGGATCCTCTTCGATGCCCATCTTCCTCTTGAAGTAGATTGGTGCTGCCAGGAGCAGACATGTCTCATTGTCATGAAAAGCCCTAAGTTATTAAAACATTTAAAATGCCATATTCTATAGTCTTTGAAAGATATGAAGAATGCCTATTCAACTAAAATATATATACATACATATATCTAGAAAATCTAACTAACATGACTACAAACTTGACTATTATTAATGATTATCCATTAACAACCTATATGCATTACATTTTTACATGAACTACACAATCACAATACCTTAATCGAGATCAAAAATACATATACATATAACAAAATTGACCTTAAATTTAAATCACTAAAGCAAAATCCATATCAATGCAAATTATTCATATCTATATCATATCCCCCTTTAAATGTAAAAGAACATTTATAAACAATATTTGGGAATATGTATTTACTCATTTCTTCAAACTTTTTGTTATACTTCTCATCCATTTCTATGAGGGCATTTTTTACATGTTGTTTAAGGGACTCTATTGCTTTCAAAAAGTCAGTTTTTTCCTCTTCTCCTGTGTTAGGGTGTTCAAGTCCTTGTGTTGTAAGATCATTGGGTTCTGGTGTTTTCATGTTGTTTTTCAGATTGTTGGGTGAATTCTTGCCTTGGCGTCTGACCATCTCCTCTTACCAATGCTATCTATTGGGTTTGATTTAATTGTAGCGGGGCAATCTGCTCTCAGTGCGGGCTTCACTGTTTCTTGCCCGCACTATCCTGCATCCAGTGCCTCCACCGCCCGGGCCTGCCTGCCCGCCGGTGCCTCCGCCGGTGCCTCCACCGCCCGGACTTGCCTGCCTGCCGTTTGCCTCCGCCGCCCGGGACTGCCTGCGCGCCTGTGCTTCCATCACCCAGGCCTGCCTGCCAGTGCCTCCGCCACCCGGGCCTGCCTGCGGGCTGGTGCCTCCGCCACCCGGGCCTGCCTGCGCGCCGATGCTTCCGCCGCCTGGGCCTGCCTGCCGGTGCCTCCGCCACCCGGGCCTGCCTGCCAATATTTGGGAATATGGACGTAGTTATTTCTCTCCAAACTGCTTCCTGCTGAATGGGGGCGCTGTTAATCAGATATTTCAGGGTATAACCTGTGTGCTAGGTTCATCTCAGCTGTCAATTGAGTGAAGTAATTTTTTGAAGGTGTTCACAGCAACCTTTCAGGAGGGCGTGGTCTATCATACCATATTGGGATGGAAGCAATCCGCAGGGTGTCATCGTCTGTGAAAACAAAAGAAGAATCTCTTTTCCAAAGTATCGTATCCTTAGATCCAAATTCTGAAGTCAAGATATTTTCAAAATATCTATGTTGGATTAGTTCAGCAGCATTTATGGACAAATATCTTTTAGCATCTGTTGCTCCTTCCTCAGCATTCAAACAATTCAAACAGATCATAATATCAAAATTCTCTGTGTATTTTCCATCTTTGTGCGCTTTATTTTAATCTCTATTTCATTTATTTTCACTTTTATTTTTTGAGACAGGTTCTCTGTCTATTTTTGTCCTGGAATAACTCTGTAGACCAGACTGTCCTTGAACTCTCAGAGATCCTTCTGTCTCTGCCTCCCAGGCATTGGTATTAAAGGCGTGTGTTACCACACCTTGAAGTCACAGAGTTCAACTCCGAGGTCAATCTACTTCTGCCTCCCAAGTGTTGGGATTAAGGGTGTGCACTACCATACCCAACTACTCTCTTTCTTCCTTTTTTTTGTTTTTTACTTTAAAAACTTTAACTTTTATTCTGCATATATTTTTAACACACTGTAAATCATTTAAAGGTTTTCTTTGTCTTTGAATCTCTCTTTACTGTATATCTCTCTTTTTCTGACCACACAAGCCTTTAAATTTTTGAGCAATATGGGTAGGATTAAAGCCGTTGCTTTGGAGGCTGGATCCAGCCCATTCCTTAGCTTTCCAGCCTCATGGTAGAGGTAACAGCTATAGCCATTTTTATTGCCACAACTCTATGGCGTTTCAAGGTCCCTGCCAGCAAGCAAGCTGCAACACTATATCCACAGACAACACTCAAGTCCCCTCTCTGTAGTCGGCCCTCCTGCCTCAAACAGTCAGAGTTTGCCCTGGCAGGACAGACCAGAATGCCAGCATTTTAAAACAGCACAACTTTTTTCCTGCTACAGCTGAAAAGAAACAAGCATGCAGTTCAGCTTTTATCAGTACCATTTAAGTGTTTCGTGGCAGGACCTCTTAAAAGAGCTGCAAGCTTTGCAGCTAAAGCTGAGTCAGGAAGCCTCTCTTAGATGAGAGCGCTTGCTTGCCTCTAGCAAGCAGAGCAGACCCAAGAAATTGCTGCTACCATGACGGGCGCCATTCTGTAGTATGGAGCTGCGGGCTGTGTTCCTGCCGCCCTAGCTCTGGTCGCCTGACTAGCTCATGCCCCAAAATAACAACACACAAACTGTATTCTTTTAAACACTGCTTGTCCCATTATATCTAGCCTCTTCTTGGCTAATTCTCACGTATTAATTTAGCCCATTTCTAATAATCTGTGACCAAGGTGCGCTTACCGGGAAGATTCTAGCTTACGTCCATCCTGGGCCGGAGCTTCATTGCGTCTGCCCCAGAGAGGAGAGCTATCGAGTCTGAGCTCACTTCCTCTTCCTCCCAGCATTCTGTTCTATTTACTCCACCCACCTATGTTCTCACCTATGAGGGCCAAGCAGTTTCTTTATTTTTTAACCAATGACCTTCCTCCATCACACACACACACGAAAAAAAAATAAAAAGAAAACAAACAAAACGTACCAGAAATTGGTCAGATAGCAATTCAATTCTATACTCTAGAACTTCAAGACAGAAGTTTGGTTGGTTGGTTTGGCTCTTTTGAAACTGGATTTCTCTGTGTAACAGACCTGGCTGTCCTGGAATGTGCTTTGTAGACTGCCTGCCTCTACCTTTCAAGTGCTGGGATTAAAGGCATGTACCACCATGCCTGACCAAAGACATTCTGAGGAGTGTATTGGCTGGGACTCAAATCAGGGTCAACTGCTTGGAAGACAGCTATGCTAACCACTATAGCACCAACTCCTCAGGAATTCAAGACAGTAAAAAAGAAGAAAGGTGAATAAAATTGTTTCTTTGTATATTGTCTACTTTAGTATTCTGCTAAAGCAGCAAAGAAAGATCTAGGACACAAATGTTATTTCTATTTACATAAAAAGTATTTTATTCAAGATACATATTAGAGAGTAGAACTAAATGGATCTTGATCTCTTATGTGGAATTGGGAATGAAATCCAGGGATCTACAAATACTTGGCAATCACTGTGCCACCAAATAATACCTCTACCCAGGATCTTTAGCTCTTTGAGAGTAGTCTAGAAGATAACATTGTCTAACACTGAGGGCATATCTAACAATCATGTTACATTTTAAAAGTATCAAATTTTTTAAAGTGCCAAATTAAAGATTTAAATACCAAATCCTGTGTTACTTCATGCATCTTTGATTATTATTTATGGAAGAATTTGGATGTTCACTTACCATTTTACACAGTTTTAAGTTACAGTAGACTATGCCCTGAGTTTAGTGACCACAAACTATGCTTCAGTTGGCAGTCAGGAATTCTGAGGACTCTACTCAAGGGATGAGTACAATCAAATGTCTCTGACAAATGAAGGCAGGGGACACAATGTCTTTATATTCCTATCAGAACCTCATGTTATTAGGTCCCTGTACACCTTATTGGTTATAGAAAAATGTTAAAAAAATAATTGTCTAGAAGTCTTGGCCCTATGTCTTTGACTATTGCATATCAACTTCTGCGTTTGTTTAAGTCCACCTTCTACCATAAAAACAGATACTTCATGATCGTTTCTTTGTGCTGCCACAAAAAATTCACTTGAATAAATATTGACCAAAGAGAGATAGTGTAGTAAGGAGGCTGCTTATTGGTTCCTGGCTGCTCAGCCCTGAAATGAACACACGAAAACTATATTATTCAAATCACTACTTGACCCATTAGCTCTAGCGTCTTATTGGCTAATTGTTACATATTAATTTAACCCATTTCTATTAATCTGGGTATCACCACGTGGTTGTGGCTTACCGGCAAAGTTTTGGCATATCTAATTCTGGCAGCACCTCCATGGCTTCTCTTGACTCCGCCCTCTTTCTCCCAGCATACAGCCTATCTTTTCCCACGTAGTTCTGTTCTATCTTTGCCATTGGCTCAAAGCAGTTCTTTATTCATTAACCACTAAAAGTAACACATGGACAGAAGGACCTCCCACACCAAGATCAATTAGGGGATGGAGAAACAGTTCAGTGGCTAAGAGTGTATTCTGGATAATCCCAACATCATATTCTAACACTCATATCAAGATGTTAAAGACTACCTGGAACTCCAACTCCAGGCAGTTCAATACCCAGAAGTGTCTATATGCACTACCTGTACGTGCACAAATTCACACTCAGGCCACGTACACAAATCATTAAAAATAACTTCTAAAAAGTTAAAAAAAAATAGAAACATTGAATACTTTCTTATTGCACACTTTTGAGAGTTCCTTATATATTCTATTTATGAGATATTTATTAGGTATGTTTTGCAAATAATCCTTCTGCCTTTTCATTCTTTAAAGAGTGGTGTTAGAGGTCCTTCTGTTTATGTGTTGCTTTCATTGGTTAATGAGTAAAGAAACTACCTTGGCCTGTTGATAGGGCAGAACTTAGTTAGGTGGGGAAAACTAAATGACATGCTGGGAGAAAGTCAGAGGAACACTATGGAGCTGCCAGAGAAAGACCCTGGGAATTTTACCTGGTAAGCTACTGCCACATGGTGATACATAGATTAATAGAAATGGGTTAAAATAATATAAGAGTTATCCAATAAGAAGCTAGAGCTAATGGGCCAAGCAGTGACTCAATTAATACAGTTTCTGTGTGGTTATTTCAGGGCTAAGCTAGCTGGGCAGCTGGGCCCCCCTCTTACAAAAGAATGCTTTGAAAGAGCTAAACATTTTCAATTTTTGATGAAATCTGGTTTTTCTTTACACTCTTTTTTGGCCTGTGATTTTAGAGCCACACCTAAGAATTATGAGTAACCCAAGGTCAAAAATTTATCTTAAGTTTTCTTCTGGATATTTTGGAGTTTATAACATAGTTTTACATTTAAGACAATGATCCATATTAAGTTATCTTCTGATTATTGTGAGAAAATCATACCTATTCATCTTTTTAATATTGGAATAAGTTGTCCCAGGTTAATTTACTGAAACCATCAGCATTTCTCCATTGGTATATTAGTGTTTATAATAGCATACTATTAGAAATCATATATTATCCATCAATAGAAGACCAGTTGAATAAATTGCAATACCTGTATCCAGTGGAAATTCATGGCACCATTAAAAACAATATAAAAGCTCTACTACATAGATATTGAATAAATTCTATACATTATTTAAGTAATCATATAATCTTTTTAAATGAATATTTATTTACATTTTAGTTTCTATGAATTCTCTGTTCCCACTTCTTCTTACTGAGTTCCTCTTGTGTTTCCAGCATTGTTCTAAGCACTAATTTTACAGCTGTGATATCTAGTGGAACAAAGCATTCAATAATCAAATAACTAATAAAGTGTTGAATTCTAAGTTTCAATTTGAGTAGGCTGAGGGATAAGGTGGTTTGTTAAGCACTATTTCTGTGTGTGTCTTTGAAAATGTTTTTGGGAAAACTCAACATTTAAACTAGTAGACTGGGTAAATAAGGTGCTTCCCTCTCCCAATGGGAGTAGGCATCATCAATCTGTTGAAGATTGAGGTAAAACAAGATGACAGAAGAATAAATTCTTACTATGAGACATTGTCAATATTGGTTTTTAGGTCTTCAGACCATACCAAGACTTAAATCTTTTGCTCCTTTGGTTCTCTTGAGCTTCAGGCTTTAACTGGAACTCCAGAACCAGCTTTCCTGAGATGCCAATGTGCTAATGACAGACCATGGGAGCTCATGGGCTACAGCTATATAACTGGTCTCTACCTTGGATTTTCACATTTTATTGTGTGTATTGGGGTGCAACCTCATTACAACTTGAGTAAATCTGACTTGCAATGGTTTTACTTGTCATTTTTTTCTTCATGA
Source organism: Chionomys nivalis (assembly GCF_950005125.1). Lineage (NCBI taxonomy): Eukaryota > Metazoa > Chordata > Mammalia > Rodentia > Cricetidae > Chionomys > Chionomys nivalis. Next base: position 5,519,402 of record NC_080112.1, on the reverse strand, counting down.
ACGATTTTTGGGAGTCTGTAGATAAATTTTTACCTTACCATATCTTTATTTTTACTGTTGACGGGTTATAACTCAACCATACATCACTTATTACTTCTGTTCCCCTAGAGAACCTCTGTGAATAAATTTTGCTGTACACAGTATGATTTTGGTAAGTGCCATACAGAAAAATAAATCAGGAAATGAAGAGTGTACAAAATTGGAGAGCTCTGATTTTCAATAGGGCATGATCAATAGTTTTACCAACAAGGTGGTAGTTAACTGAAGACATAAAGAAGTAAAGGAATGAGTCATATAGACCATCTGACAGAACAACGTTACAGGTTGAGGGACAGCAATGCCCTTATAAAAGAGCACCTGATCCTTGGCCGTGATAATGACTAGTTTAGTTTGTGGGCAAGTATGAAACCTCAGCTGCTGCCCAAATGTAGTAATACACCACTTGTTTGTTTCCTGGCTGCACAGACTCTCAAAATAATCACACAGAAACTATTATTTAAATCACTGATTAGCCCATTAGCTCTAGCTTCTTAGCTAACTCTTGGCTAACTCTTACATATTAATTTAACCATTTCTATTAATCTGTGTATCATCATATGGCTGTGGCTTACCAGGTAAAGTTCTGTCTGGCTCTGGCGGGTCTACATGACTTCTCTCTGACTCCGCCCTCCTTCTCCCAGCATTCAGTTTAGTTTTCCTTGCCTACCTTTGTTCTTTTGCCCAATCAGGCCAAGCCAGTCTTCTTTATTAATTAACCAATTGTATTCACAGCATACAAAGGGGAATTCCACATCACCCAAACTTGGATTTTTGCTTCTAGTTTCATTTACTCTTATGGATAGATCAAACACCATTGCAGGCTGTCCAGTTTACCCAAGCCCAGTTGTTTACATGAAGGTATGGAAAAATTAGCTTCTGCCTTTCTTTACTCTGTACCTCCTTCATATATAGACTAGAAAACACAGATGGACAGCTTCACAATTTGATATTCACATCTCCTAGAAACCATAATTCATAATATTCAAGAAGTCTTCTACCTCTAAATCTGAATTTAATCAATATATCTTCCATTCCTTTAGTTGATTTTCTTACTCTCCCTGTTTTTCTCATTATGTGCTTCTGCAAAGAGTTCCCAGGAGAGGTTAAGTTAATAAATGCAAAGCACTGAGAGCATTCCAAACACATTCCAGATGCACTATTGTGCTATTAGCATCATTACTTCCCATTGGCTTGAGCTTGACATACATCATCAAGTCTTATCAGCACATATTCAGGCAATGTTTCTCATTCTTCATTTAGGTCATTTTGATTTGAGTAATATTTGAGTGTCTTTGGTAACTTTGTGAGTTCTTGAAGAGTCTCTCTTTGATGATAATATTTCTATGTTAAGAGGAGCTAGATGTTTCCTTTCTACTTTATCTTGTGGATACCAGATGGTGTTTGGCTGACTTGTTTTTCATTTTCTACCACCTTTGTACTTTAGGTCTGGTGTGTGTGTGTGTGTGTGTGTGTGTGTGTGTGTGTATTTAGCAGGAAACTGTGTTTTACATATTACTTTTTGATTGTATGCACTTTTGTGGAAAAACTATCAAATTTTATAAATTTATTTTGTATTTTGAAACTGTGCATTAAAGTAGAATGCTTTGCCGTTTTCATGTTGAGCCATCCTATCCAATATGTCTTTCCATATATTCAAAGCTTCTTTCATGTTCTTAAAAAGTTTTCCACATAGAAGTTTTTACGGTTCTCATTATGTTCAGTTTTGTATTATTTAATCTCCTTCTTGTATTTTCAATATGGTCTTTTCTCACTCTGTTCTTCAACAGAGACCACTAAACTATAGTCCAAAGCATAAACTCATTCCACTAGCTGTTTTCAAAACTTTTTTACAATAAATTTTAAATGACCATACCCATCATGTATATATTATTTCTGGCTGTATTTGAGTTACAATAGAAAAATTGAGTAATTATAAAAGAGATTATTATGAACAATAAAGCCAAAATACATGCTATATATATTTATAGAAAAATTTCCATTCTCTGCTTCATGGTTTTGAACTAACTATTGTTTGACATAAAAGTTATTGCTATTTTTATATCAATTTTATACCCTAGTACTTTTTTAGGTCTTCTTATCTAATAGCTTTTTCCTATTTCTTTAAGTATTTCAAGTATAACTGACTATTTTAACTTAGACTCAGAAAGATAAATGCTGTATGTTCTCTCTCACATGTGGGTCCTAACTTCAAATCTTTTATTTTGTGTACTTAATTTGAAACACAAATGAAAGCCAGGAATGCAGAACTGGCATGTGTTATAGGAGGAAAAATGGGAGAGTATAGGCAAAACAAAAGCAGAAAACTGGAATCCTGGAAGTGAAACCTAGAGGCAGAAAAGATTAAGCAGGGAGGGGTATGGGAGTACAATAAAAGACAAGGAACAAGGGGGAGTGCTAGCCACCAAAATGTGCTGTGAAAAGTCATACAGAAGCCTACTGTCTCCTAATCTACTTAAAATAATTTGAGAAAATCAGCACATTAATATGTTTTACAATATTATTTTTAAGGGAGTACTGGGTAATACATTATATTAATGTTTATATCATACTAAGCATAATAGCCTTCTCAGATATTTATCATTTCTTTATGATAAAAACATTTAAAATATCTCCTTGCATTTTTGAAATATAATGTACATAGTCATCTTACTGAGCAATAAAACCTAGAATTAACCTAGAATTTTATACATTTTATTCAACTTTTCTCAATCTCTTTTTCTCCCTTTATCTGTGGTTTAAGAACTGTTCTACTGTTAAATTTTATGAGATCAACTTTTTAGAATACATATGTGCAAGCAATCATGTCTATGTCTGGCTTGTATTATGTGACATAATGTTCTCCAATTTCATCCATCTTATCACAAATGACAGTACTTCATCTTTTTATGGTCAAATAGTATTTGTGTGTGTTTGTGTGTGTGTGCATGCATGCATGCACATCTGTGTGCACACAGGTGCACACATGTTGCTATAATCATTCATCATTTGATGGACACACTGCTTAAATTTCTTGGCTACAATGAATAGTTTTTAAATAAACATAGAAGCATGAAAGTCTCTTCAACACATTGCCCTTTGGATCTAGTAGTAGGATTGATAGATCCAATGGAAGTCTGGTAATTCAGATTCCCACCTTATGCTGGGAATTCTCTGAATTCTTTTCATCCCTTGTTATATTTGTCTTGTCAGAAATTATTAAGTTTAATATATGTATATATACATATTTATGTCTTCACATGACGACAAGTTGGCTTTGTCTTTTTCAGTTTGGATATCTTTTTCATTACCTTGCTTGATTTCTCTAATAAGGAATTCCAATACTATGTTGAATAAAAGTGATAAAAGTAGGCAACTTTGTTCCATTCTTGCTAATATTTTGATTAAATTTTTACTGTTAATAGTTGAATTTAATTTTCTTTTGCATTTATCAATCTGGATTCACTATATAAAATGTGACTAGGAGCTTAAATATTAAATGAGTTTGGGGAAATTTTATGCAATGAGTCAGGCAACCAGTGGCATGGAAGTCTGAGAAATAGACATTGAAAGCTCAAGTCATCTTCAAATTCCTAATGGAAGACTCGAGAATTCTCAAGAACCTCTAAGAAATGTTTCACTCTGCAATGAAGAACTGATGGTTTCTAAAACAGCACTAACAAGCTATCATGGGGCTCTCATTTTCTCATGATTATTTATACTACTTCCATGGACAAATGACTCCTTTTCTATTCTGTCTCTCCAATATCATTAGATTTCCTGTTACATGATTAAATGAACCCCAAATTCTTGGTGATTCAAGGAAATATACTCCCTATTTTCTCCAAAGGGTAAGAGTGACACTAAATTTTGCTTTCAATAATGTTTTGTTCTTTAATTGTATAATCTATCGTTTTTATTATTCCATGAGTCCTTGAAATGTATACTTTATTGATTAAGTATAAATTAAGTAGATTTAAACAGTAAGGTTAATATATGCCATGCTATTTTGGTAAGTCCTGAACAATTAATTATTTTTTACTGTTATAAAATTCAAAAGCTAAATTAACAATTACATTATAATTTCTTTATACTCCTCCATGATTTGAATTAGGATTTTTGATTAAAATTGCACAGTATATCTTGTCATTGTGGGTCCATTTATACTTGAATTAAACCTGTTTGATATTAATTTTAAAATGTGTGCTTTATTTTTATTCCCATTTTTGCTCATTCTTTTTATTTCAGTTTTTGTGCATGAGTGTGTGTGTGTATGATATGTATACGCGCAGATGTAGGTGTGTGTGCATTGTGTGTGTATGTTGTGGATATAAGGATGAGTACAGACTATTCGTTTGCCTACATCTTCCATCTTCCCATAAGAAATACATACAAATCATACTTCCATTCCCTTTGCATCCCTTAATTTTGTGGATTTTAATATTTATCCATTGTTATGGTAGATATTTGTATTTACATTTTTATTTTAGTGGTAAAATAAAATCATTGTTTGCACATTTATCCATAGCATAACATTGATTTTTTTTTTTTTTCGAGACAAGGTTTCTCCTTAGCTTTTGGTTCCTGTCCTGGAACTAGCTCTTGTAGACCAGGCTGGCCTCGAACTCACGGAGATCCACCTGCCTGCCACCACCGCCCAGCATTGATTTTTGCAACAGATTTTTTCATCCTTTTTAAACTTTATCTTTTAGTAGCACTTTCAAAAGAGTGTTCCTAGATGCATATATATATATATATACATGTATATTCACATCATTTCTTTACATTAACTTTAGAAACATTTCTCTATAGTCTTATAATGCTTAATATAGATTAGTGTTTTTATCTTACTGTTCGATGTTGTTTGTTCATTTTTTCTGGGTGTTCACTAGCTACTTCCTTTCCATAAAATTCAGGAAACTTCTGTGAAATAATCCTTCTGTATACTGTGCAAATATATGTCACTATGATTGGTTTAATAAACACGTCGACTGGCTAATAGCTGAACAGAATAAGCATAGGCAGGAAAGCCAAATTGATAATGATGGGCTGAGGAAGGGTGGAGTCAGCGGAATTGCTAGACAGACAAGGAATGAGTCAGACACACAAAATGGGATAGAGGTAAATGTTGTAATATGAGCAGCGGGCTAAGTTCCTGGTACCCGGCCACCCGCACGGCTAGCTTTATATCTGAAATAATTACACAGAAACTGTATTCTTTTAAACACTGCCTGGCCCATTAGTTCCAGCCTCTTATTGGCTAGCTCTTACATATTGATCTAACCCATTTCTAATATTCTGTGTAGCACCACGAGCTGGCTTACCAGGGAAGATCTTAACTTGCGTCTGTCTGGAGTGGGAGAATCATGGTGACTGCCTGACTTGGCTTCCTTCTCCCAGCATTCTGTTCTGTTTACTCCACCCACCGAAGGGTTGGCCTATCAAATGGGCCTACGCAGTTTCTTTATTAATTAACCAATGAAAGCAACAGATTAGAAAGAAATCACTCCCACATCAGGTAAAGGCAATCAGCTTCGGGGCAGCACAAAGATTAACAGAAATGGGTTAAGTTGTAAGAGCTAGTTAGTATCAAGTCTGAGTGATTGAGCATTTATAAGTAATGTTATGTCTCCAAATCAGTTATCTGAAAAGCAGCTGCCAGTTAATTGGGAGCAGGTCATCAGGAAAACTCTGCTACAGGAAAGTGTACTAGATTATGGTTAAATGCTAATCTTCCTCTTCATAGGATGTATTGTGCACTTTTAACATCCACATTCAACTCTCCCTGAATATTAAAATTTTAACTTACATTTTCTAATATTTTTTAATTTAATTCTTTGTAAAAGGAAATACACATATGTTTATATTATCCCCACTTTGTCTGCCTTCAATAATTTCTCTCTAATCATTTTTAACAACTCTTTCATTTTACTCAATTATTAATCTTTACTGGTACTTCAGTTAATATTATGGTACTGTCAGAAACCATTATTTATAATTCAGTGACAATCTCTGATAATTGTAATTCTTTATCCACTTTGTGTATAAAACAGAGAACTTAGCTTTATTTTTTTTGATGTTTTTTTCCATTGGGCTCATAATTCACAAAAGACAATTTTTGTTAAGTTCTTTGAGTTGTTCAATCAATATTGGATCATAATTTTCATCAATGTAACATTAATATGTTAATAATATGTAGGCTTAGTTTATCTTTTGCATCCTGTTTTTCACTGATTTATGATGTTTTATATAGATATCCTTGCCCTATTTTCATTAGTAGTCATCCTTGAGTGAACAAAAACCTTTCGAGACCAGATATTTAAACAGAAGAGTGCAAAAATGGGGCCAAGACAGTTTTGGGGGATAACAGAAAACTCTTGATTCTTAGTAAAAATCCTTTATGATTCATAGTTTTGTGGGAGAAGATGGTAAGGTGTGTTATGTGAATGTGCTTTGTGTGTGATAGAGAGAATGACTGAGGGTGGCTTAAACTTTTTTTTTTAGCTCACAAAGAATGGCTGCTGCAGAGCTGTTTAATATCTACAGATTTTTCTCCCACATATTTCAAGTTTACAAAGATAAAGTATCTGTGTTTTCTCTCAGGTAATCTCCATCCCACCTGCCAATTTATTATATCCAGGAAGATTTGGGGGATTCCTACAACCAAACATTCACCCAGATGTTATAGCTCTGACAAATGTGTGCCAATTTCCCCTTATCACCAACTTCAGAAAATTTTGTGCCTTGTTAGCTGTCTCCAAAATCTAAAACTATATTTATTCTCTAGTAGGATCCCTATACTTCCATTCCATTGTTTGTTGTACATATCATCCATTCTTAATCTTGTAAATGGTGATTTATTATTTTCTCATTTTAACATAAATAAGTATGTTGTTTTTGTCATTTATTTTTCCTAAGGTTGCTTTGAGAGAGAAGAAATGAAGATAGACTTACTCTAAGACATTAAAATAATGTCTGATTGGACTTTGACCAATCTCCAATGCCTGCCGTACTGTATGGGATATACAAAAACTATACTAACCATTCTCTTTACTATTTCTTCTTGGATACTGAGTAAGACTACATTACGTGCCTACTTTTTGATTTTATGTAGTCATGGAATTGAGACTGAGCAGATAAAACCTGTAGAGATGCAAGACTTGGGGTGCAGCTCATCTGGTAGAATACTTACCCAGCATGCACAAGACACTGGGTTTGATCCATATGCCATATGAAATAGGTGTGCTGGCTCATACCTATAATCCCAACACTTGGAAATAGAGGCAAGAGGATCAGGACATCAAGGCCAACCTTGAACTGCAGAGTGGGTTGATGGAGGAAGGTCATTGGTTAAATAATAAACTGCTTGGCCCTCATAGGTTAGAACATGGGTGGGTGGAATAAACAGAACAGAATGTGGGGAGGAAGAGGAAGTGAGCTCAGATGCCATTTCCTCTCCTCTCTGGGGCAGACGCGATGCCGCTCATCTCCAGAGCAGATGCAATGAAGCAAGCCGCCAGGTCGGACATGCTGAATCTTTCCCGGTAAGACTGATGCTACACAGATTATTAGAGATGGGTTGACCGGGATATGAGAATTAGCCAGTAAGGGCTAGAGCTAATGGGCCAAGCAGTGTTTAAAAGAATACAGTTTGTGTTGTTATTTTGGGGCATAAGCTAGCTAGGCGACCAGGAGCTGGGGCGGCAGGAACACAGCCCGCAACAAATGACACCCAACGTGGGGCAGCAATTTCTCAGGTCTGCTCTGCTTGCTGCGGCCCCTACCTAGTGAACCGCAAGGCCTCTGTGTCTCCCTCGGCCTCTGCCGCCGTCCCTGCTCTGCTTGCTAGAGGCAACAAGCGTTCTCATCTAAGAGAGGCTTCCTGACTCAGCTTTAGCTGCAAAACCATCAGCTCTTTTAAGAGGTCCTGCCACGAAACACTTAAAACGGTGTTGATGAAAAGCTGACTGCATCCTTGTTTGTTTTCAGCCATCGCAGGAAAAAAGTTGTGCTGTTTTAAAATGCTGCCTTTCTGGTCCTTCCTGCCAGGGCAAACTCTGACACTTTCAAACACAGGGTCCTGACTACGGAGCTTTTTGAGTATTGCTTAATAACTGTTGCAGTTTGCTTGCTGGCAGGGACCTTGAAATGCCTAGAGTTGTAGCAATAAACGTGGCTACAGTCGGTACCTCAGCCACGAGGCTGGAAAGCTAAGGAATGGGCTGTATCCAGCCATCAAAGCCACGGCTTTAGTCCTACTGAGATTGCTTGATAAATTAAAGACTCATATGGTCAGAAAAATAGAGAGAGATACAGTAAAGAGAGCGTCAAAAACAAAGAAAACTTCTAAATGGATTATAGTATGTTAAAAATATATGCAGGCTAAAAGTTAAAATTCTTAAAGTAAAAAAAATATAAGGAAGAAAGAGAGTAGTTGGGTGTGGTAGTACACACCTTTAATCCCAACACTGGGGAGGCAGAGGGAGATTGACCTCTGTGACTTCAAGGTGCGGTAGCACACGCCTTTAATCCCAATGCCTGGGAGGCAGAGACAGAAGGATCTCTGAAAGTTCAAGGACAGCCTGGTCTACAGAGTTATTCCAGAACAAAGATATACATAAAACCTATCTCAAAAAGTAAAAATAAACAAAATAGAGTTAAAATAAAGCTGCACAAAGATGGAAAATACACAGAGAATCTTGATACTGTATGCTATTATGCTCTCTTTGAATTGTTTGAATGCTGAGGAAGGAGTAACAGATGCTAAAAGATATTTGTTTATAAATGCTGCTGAACTAATCCAAGATAGATATTTTCAAAATACCTTGACTTCAGAATTTGGATCTAAGGATATGATACTTTGGAAAAGAGTTTCTTCTTTTGTTTTCACAGAGGATGAGACACTGTGGATTGCTTTTATCCCAATATGGTATGATGGACCACATCCTCCTGAAGGGTTGCTGTGAACACCTTCAAAAAATTACTTTGCTCAACTGCTGACTGAGAGGAACCTAGCACACAGGTTATACCATGAAAGACCTGATTAACAGCGCCTCCATTCAGCAGGAAGCAGTTTGGCGAGAAAAAACTGCACCCATGTTCCCAAATATTGTTTATAAACATTCTTTTACATTTAAAGGGGGATATGATATAGATATGGATAATTTACATTGGTATAAGTTTTGCTTTGTTGATATAAATTTAAGGTCAATTTTGTTATATATATATATATATATATATATATATATATATATATATGTATTTCTGATCTTGATTAAGGTATTGTGATTGTGTAGTTCATTTAAAAATGTAATGTATATAGGTTGTTAATAGATAATCATAATAGTCAAGTTTGTAGTCATGTTAGTTAAGATTTTCTAGATGTGCATAGATATATTTTAGATAGGCATTCTTCATATCTTTCAAAGATTATAGAATATGGCATTTTAAGTGTTTTAATAACTTAGGGTTTTTCATGACAATGAGACTTGTCTGCTCCTGGCAGCACCAATCTACTTCAAGAGGAAGATGGGCATCGAAGAGGATCCTTATGGAGTTTGATAGCCATTTGGGCAAGAAACTGCTCTTGCCTGGACTGTTGAATAAACTGGACATAGAGAACCTGCAGAGAGAGGACTGCTGAACTTGCCTAAAGGTGAGATGATCTTTCGGGGTTCTTGATTCATAAAGGAGTCTGCGAGACATTCTGCAGGACACAGCAGATAGTGACTGAACTGCCTTTGAAATTTCCTGCTTCATGGAAATGTCTCTGGATACTATGGACCTGTAGGCCGAAGATGGATACCCCAACAGTACAGAGGAACTTTGGGTGACTGTCCAGGCAGCGAAATGTCTCTGTCATTTCTAGAGTTTGAAAGTTGCTTCTTTCTTGTTTGCTTAGGTAATATTGTATCTTTCTGGAGTCTTTGATAGAGTTGAAGAATAGATAGATAGTTATAGTTTTCCTTAGTTATGATAAAGATAAAATAGATGTAAATATTGTAATTTTTACTTGATAACTGTTTTGCTATATGTAATTTTGCTATGTTAAAGTTAAAGCCTTCCTTTTTTGTTTAAACAGAAAAAGGGGAAATGATGGAGGAAGGTCATTGGTTAAATAATAAAGAAACTGCTTGGCCCTCATAGGTTAGAACATAGGTGGGTGGAGTACACAGAACAGAATGTGGGGAGGAAGAGGAAGTGAGCTCAGATGCCATTTCCTCTCCTCTCTGGGGCAGACGCAATGCCGCTCCTCTCCAGAGCAGACGCAATGAAGCAAGCCGCCAGGTTGGACATGCTGAATCTTTCCCGGTAAGACTGATGCTACACAGATTATTAGAGATGGGTTGACCGGGATATGAGAATTAGCCAGTAAGGGCTAGAGTTAATGGGCCAAGCAGCATTTAAAAGAATACAGTTTGTGTGTTGTTATTTTGGGGCATAAGCTAGCTAGGCAACCAGGAGCTGGGGCGGCAGGAACACAGCCCGCAGCTCCCCCCAACAGTGGGTTAGAGGCTAACTTGAGATACATGAAATTCTATCTCAAAAAAATTTAAAGAAAAAACAAAGTGTGTTGGTTTGATACCCAGACCATTAAAAATAAAAGTATGCATTCTTCTTGCTTTCTTCCCTCTACTTGACATGTTGGAGATAGCAATGGTAACATAAAGTGTTAGCCAGAGGATTGTTTAGCCTGTACTTCTGAATGACCTGTGAGAAATTTTCCCTGCCCCTCCGAGATTTGTCTAGATAGTAGCACAAGCAAAATTTAAATTAATATTCTCTCTCTCTCTCTCTCTCTCTCTCTCTCTGGTATGTGTGTTCCTGTGTGAATGTCTTTTGTGGTCTATGCCTGTGTGAATGTCTTCTGTGTGTCTGTGCCTGTGTGAGTTTAAGCTTCAGATAAAATAGAGGGGAATCAGAACATGGCTAATTTATTAAGTGGATTATCATTAGAAATAAGTTATAAAAATCATAAGGGCCAAATACCAATGCTGACCGACACAAACTAGAACAAACATGTGGCATAATGGTAAATGGAGGTACCATGGCTGCAAGAGGGGTGCAGACTATGGCTATGGAGGAAAAATAAGAACAAAATAGTTAAGCTATAAAGATAAAGAGCATCATGGGATACTGGAACACACTTATAAATAAAACACCAGAATAAACTGAAACAGGACAGTTACGGTGATTTAAAGATATGATTACTTGCCTGTATTAATTTAAATTCAAACTGAATTCAAAAGAAAATCCCTACTGAATATTTTGTGCTTTATGTGTCATTTAAACTGTACAACTCTTTGTAGAAATAAAACTCTGCAATGCAGAACTTCCGGGAGCCAGGCAGCTTAGGGGTTAAAAGTATGCAGAATATTGCCACCCAGATAGCAGGAGGCCTACGAAGAATCAGGAAAAGAGGCATCATTTTCAAACTTCCCCTTTTATTCAAGGTGGGCTCATGTCCTCCACTGGTTGCTACTATGTATCTGCTTCTTCTCACTTGCCATTCATTATGTATCTGACATTAGTCATTATGTTGAAAAGATCAAGAAAGACAATTGTTTACCAAGCCTGGTAGGAATGAATATGCCCGAATCCACAGACAGCTTTACACGGCAATGTCCATCAATGCCAGGCCAGACTATAAAATCAACAATTGATCTCAGGTAGATTGTTCGAAATATAATGAAGACTCAGCTAAATGGACAATCTTCACAGAAATCCCTTTCAAAGATCAGCACTTAATTTTGCATTTGTAACTTTGAACTGTTTTTGTCAAAGAGGCTCCCCCACACGTCCTATAAACCTTGGATCTGCTTCCTTGGAGCCACATAGCCTGATCAAAAATAACTTTCAGGGTCCACTGGGTACTGGAAAAAAAACATAGCTGGATATTTAAATAAAAATGCAGAAAATCTGCAGGACCTGACAGACACCAAAGCTTTCCTTCCTTCTGTGACTTGCCTTCCGGAAAACAGAAAGTGGGGTATCGCCATCTGCTGGCAGAACACCAGAATTGTACTATATTGTCTGGGCTTTGTTCCCCTTTAAATGAATAGGTAAAATCAATGAAACAACATCATATTGAGATGGGAAAATAGATGGGAGTACTCAGAACCATACTCCCAAACAAAGTCATCATTTCCATTTTGAAGAATCCGTGCTCAGCTCTTGATCAAGGTGTTTCCAGTTTTCATGAGTATAACAGTATTCCAGACAACCCTGCTTTGTAGAAGGTGTTCTTAACTGACTGTAAGCATTTCCTATGCTTGTGCATTGTCTTCACAACCAACTGTTATAATTGCTACATAATCTGCTAGTGATGTCCCTGAATGATTTCAACAGTCACCTTCAGGTAGTGTCTACATACCACTGTTACAAATACCACCACAATGACAATTTTAACGTATAGAACTTTGTCTTTAGGAAGAACTGGAACAGTACCATTTCACAGCTAGGCTTAAGGAAAGTAGGATTTCAAAGGATAGTGGCTGTCCTTAGCATAGCTAAGCATGTACACTGTGGCTGATTCGATGAAAAAAACAGTGAGAGTGTTAACAGTGGGTGTCATGCAAAGCAACCCCAAGGGGTTGCTCTGATCTGCAGAGACTATAAACCACCCAAGCGTGCTAATCTTGCTGCAGTCACATCCACAATGACAGCAGTCAGAATTTTGGCTACAAAGCTTCTGATATTCTGCTCTGGCATCTTAGAGTCATTCCAACTCTTTTACCAATTTGCATACTTAATCAAATATGTAATCCAGTAAATTATTCATAGTAATTTTGTTCCACATATTGAAATCTTTTTTAAAATCACTCAATTATAAATTGTGATAAACTGCATGCATATAATTATATAGTTTCATCTATTGTATTGATTATATACAAATTTTAGAAAGCAATTTATGAATATTATGGACCCAAATGTTCAAATCCCTTTGATCAGCACATCCCTGATAGTCCACATAATTCTTCATGGTGCCTGGTCATCAGAGTGATCAGAAAGCAGAGGCAGGATGAAGGATTGAACTTAAAGGCCCTGGGTTTCCTGCTAAGCCTACCAAAGGTTTGCTATGTGACAGCTCTACTCTCTGTACCTTTAAAGTTCACGCTACTTGTTTTCTGTGGTCCTGCCAATGCTAGAGCGCTGTGAGTTTACGAGCTGAAATCATTTTTGACATCACAAAGATCACTGGGAATGATGACCCCTGCTGTGGGAAACAAATTCCCCAATATCTCAGTCCCATTTCTGCTCAGCTGGTAGGCCAGAGAATACACATCAAGCAAAGGCCAACTATGTGGATGCCATAAGAAAGATTTCAAAATGAATCCCATGTTCACTAAAGCAGGCACTTTATTGCAATAATACCTGTTGCTAGAGTAGTGGAAAATGGCAAAAGTGAAGGCCAAGTCTGAATTTTGCATTTTTGATTGGATACTAACAGATGGCAAGATACCCAAGTTTGGATTCATAGAAGGTAGAGGAGGGATGTCCTTAGAAGCCAGTGTTCAAGCTTAGTTGATTTATTATGGAGAACTTGGTGGAGAATTTGGGATATATCAGAGTTGAAGTTATTACTCAAGAGAAGGGGTACTCACATATTTGTCTCCTGTTAACAGTCCCTATCGGAATCAACTGACCCCTGGGCAAAGATGCTTGTTAGTTTTAGCCATTCAATTAAAGATAACCCTTGAAACTGTTTCTTCTGATGTGACATACAATTCGTTTGGGGACACTTTCATTTGTCACCTTTCTAACTGCCGACTATTATTAAAGGCATTAGAATAGACCTAAAGTAACTATTTCATCATTAACATAGAGCTGGCTTTTAAGTTGTCCTGGAATAAAAGAAATCATGAGACTATTCAAATGTAAGAGGTCAGGAACAGAAGTGAGGAGCTGTTGCATTTTTTTAAGGGCACCTAACAGTTTGTGTGTAAGACATTCCAGGCAATGAGATGAATTTAAAAATGAACACAGGACTAATGTTTATCTTCTCTTTCCAAATGTCATACTAACACAATGCATTTTTATAAGGTACCCATTTTATGCTGGCATTTAAATAATCCACCTAGACCCATGAATAGAAATTCCTCAGGTTCACCTTCAATTTAGGGTATAAACAGATAATAAAATTGGCAACCAATTTATGACTATTCTTGTTAATATGCATGAATCTCTAAGGCAAGTATTTTCTCTTCTATTCTCTTGGCAACAATTTGATGGGGAGACAACATTAACACCATTTTATAGATGTGACAACTGAGCCCAGAGAAGTACAGCCAAGATTTAACCCTTCATTTTCTACTGTCTGATCATAGTAGCTTTTTGAATCATACTAAAGAATCTCTAGGCTAGCATTCTCTCCTGTGTACAGGAGATGGAAAAAAAAGTCTTCATCATTCAGAAACTATGAATACCTCTCACACATCATCTCATACTTGGCCCCACTGATAAGCCAACCCAACACTTTCATCCAATGCAACAAGATGGGTAATATTCCGTTATGAGAATGAGTCTACTTTAAGTCTACTTTAGCCTCAAAATGGGAGAGTAACATGCTCTGCTAACTGTGTAATTTGCTTTTCTCTGTGGATTAACACCTCTGGGTACTTTATAGGTGTATGTACACTGTATATAATAATGAATGAAGAAATGCAGGAATAAGGGGCTTGGTTGATATTCCTTTGCTTCCTAATTTTATGTTTCCAGGGCTCTTTCATGCTACCATCTATAGCCAAGAGAACAGATTTGTATCTTGTTTGCACAAAGAGCTAGGGCGAAAGGAATCCTAGAAATAAATACAAGCAAGGAAGAGACAAGAAATTTCTTTAAAACAAGCCAAATTAACCCTCTCATTCCAGGCCACAAGCAAGACATTTTACCACTGCTCTCAGAGTTAAGTTCTTTTTTCCCAAAATGCTGAATGTCTTTGCTCTATGTATACAAAAATCAGCATAAGTATCTCCTCAACTTTCACACAGCTAAACATCACTATGGGAGGTCGTGGGGTGTTGTAGCAGATTCGTCTCTAATAGTGAACTGGGTGAGACAGAAATGGGATAAAAAGTTTTCAGGAATGAATCAGTGTGTTTGAGGAGCATCCAGGGCCCCGAGAATCTTTACAGAAACAGACTTCATGAGACACATTTGCTTTGTTGACGAGTATAGTCATTATGACTTGGGTGACACGGGAAAGACAACATGCTCTCCTGCCACAAATGCAGATCTTAGATACTTCTTTCTCCCTGTGGGTAGGAAACATTTCTGAAAGAAATGGGAAACATCTGGAGAAAAACAACCCAGCAGAGAACATCAGATGCCCCTCCAGATGAGCTCCTCAGACACATTTCCTAAGGAAGAACAATATACTCTTAATGCAATTAAACAACAGTATGGTAAACCAAGCCAAGCTCCCTAGTTCTAAGTGGCTTTGTATGCACCAGTTTAGTTTTCCACCAAGATTTTAGGAGTGTGACATTGGAGCCTATGAATTTAGATAGCTCATTGGTTGTGGGACACTAACCATGCACCAGCATAAAGTATGTTTTTAGATGCCTCAAACATGAGGAGAATTCAGGTACAGAATCACATGCTACCACCTACTGCAGCCTCAGACACAGCTCTGAATTTCTATTATGGCTTTATCCATAATTGCAGTCTTTATTAAATCAGGTGGGATTATGGTTCAGCTTTGGTTTTTTATTATGGTGGTGTATGACAAAAAAAAATATGTTTTCAATTTGTAAAACCGAATACCTACATAGAACCTGTCATGGCCAGCCTGAGCTGCAGACAGTCACATTGATGGGGTTAATTGCTATTTAAAAATAATTCACTACCTCCAGATAGATTCTTCTGAGTTTTTTTTTCCTTTTTGTCATTACACAACATTACTGTGTCTCATTCTAATTATTCAACGCTAAGTTCATACTTCTGAAGCAGGAGACTGGAGTCAGAGGAAATGGTGTTTGATTTGTTGCCATGGAAACGTCTCACTGTAGATGGACTCTAATCCCATGACAACTCTCTCTCTTAAGAACCATTTTTTCTGACATAATAAAATCTGATCAAGGTCAGATTTAATAACTATCTCAATTCCCTGACTTTCTCCTGTATTTGCTGTCAGAGAGTCATTTCTGACAAAGCAAAGCTTAAAAGAAATTTTGCTTGCTTTTTGTATAAAATTATTATTTATGCCTCTGAACACATAAACCAGGTTCTGTATCATATTGATTCACACCCATACGTTTCATTATTGTATAATTTTCACATTAAAAGAAAGTCACTTACAATTGTTTGTACTGCATCAACAGATGTTAACATTTTCTGGTGCATTGTTCTGCTAATATATACATTAGGCATCAGTAAAGCTTAACGTTTGCAAACAAATGATGTTTACAGTATTAACAAATGCCATGACCATTTATCTTTCCATTTGCACTATAATAATTTTATGAGCTGATTATCATGCACACACAGTTCAGTAGACAAGAACTATGTAATTCTACACTGAAATGAAATGCTTCTTGCCCAAATGGCTGAGGAACCTCTTCTTTCTTGGACTGCTTCACTGGACATGCAGTACCCACAAAGAGATGACTACTGAACTTGCCTAAAGGTGAGATGGTCCTTCAGAGTTCCTGCTTCATGAAAGGGTCTAAGAGACATTCTGCAGGACACAGAAGAAAGTTACTGAATTGTCTTTGAAATTTCCTGCTTCATGGAAAAGTCTGCTGGATACTACAGGCCTGTAGGCTGAAGATGGATGCCCCGATGGTACAGAAAAACTTTGGGTAACTGTCCAGGCAGCAAGATGTCTCTGTCATTTCTAGAGTTTTGGAAGTTGCTTACAATGCACTTTCTGTTTACTTAGATAATATTATATCCTTCTGGAGTCTTTGATGGAGTTGAAGAATAGATAGTAATAATGTAGTTTTCCTTAGTTATGATAAAAGATAAAATAGATATAATTATTGTAACTGTAATTTTTATTTGATACCTGTTTGTTATATGTAATTTTACTATGTTAAAGTCTTCTTTTTATTTAAACAGAAAAGGGGAGGTGATGCGGGAGTCCCCTCTGTGTGTTCTGATTACCATTAATGAATAAAGAAACTACCTTGGCCTGTTGATAGGACAGAACTTAGGTAGGCGTTAGGGGCGTGGGGGACTGGGCTGGATGCTGGGAGAAGGCAGAGTAAAAGAGACACCATGGAGCTGCCAGAGACAGATGCTGGAAATTTTACTTGGTAAACCACAGCCTCGTGGCAATACACAGATTAATAGAAATGGGTTAAACTAATATGTAAGCATTAGCCAATAAGAAGTTAGAGTTAATGGGTCAAGCAATGATTTAATTTAAAAAAAAAAGAAAGAAATGACATGCTTCATGTTGGAGATAGGTAGATGAGCATCAACCTTGTCTTTCCTCTCTCTATGAGCCATGGGAACCTCTTGTTCAACGAAAGCTGAGTCCATATGGTCTCTAAGGGCCATTGCTTCCATCTCACAGGTTCTGATCGGCCTCATCACTGCTATAAAGGGAATATAGGCTCTTAGAATCTGGCATGAGCACTCCTAAGAAATTTTGGGGGGTCTTGGAGCTGGAACTATCTCTACTACTTGCCATGTATAGAGCACTTAACTAGCCCCACAAGATTTTTCTTCCTTCCTTTTTTTTCTCTTTCTCTCTCTCTCTCTTTTTTGGTAGACTTACATTTATCCCAGAGGAGTTTGAACTCTACAGTTTGTCAGTGAAAAAAATGTAGACTCAGAGAGGCTAAATGACTTGCCAACATCACACAGCTTCTCTTTAGTAAAACCAAGTCTCAAATTTACATTTCTCCGCGTGTTGAAGGAGGTTATATTAGTGACATATTGCCAAGATATACAGATACATTCAACCCCTTTCATACTGAGGATTTGAATCCCAGTTCTACCTCTTACATAGTGTCCTAAGAAATAGTTCAACTCTCTCAGCCTAGACTTCCTTACCCAGAAGTTGAATCTGATAACATTATTGCAGTGATTCCTAGAGTGAATTAATGAGAATTACGCATGTAAAGTGATTTTCATGGAACCTAGTAAACAGTAGTCACTCATAACAGTACATTGCTATTATTTTCACTAGAAACTCCAGATGGAGCCTGGCACACTGCCAGGGAATGGGCTTCTTTAAACTATATAGCCTCAGATGGCCACCTTTGCATGCTCCCTAGAGATCCTAAAGCTTTCTCTTCCTTCCACAGGCTTTTGTGCACTCTTCATTCCCAGTGACTACAAATCTTCAGAAAAACACCAAACATTAAATAAACCAGATTCCTATGTGCTTAAATCATCCCATTCATTCCCTGAGAATCATCCAGCAAGCCTGGTTCTGATCTCTCTTTAGACAGAAATGGTCTGTGATTTGTGTGACAAATGTAGCAGATGCAAATATCTTTCTGTTTGCCTCCCAGCAGTCATCAAAGCTTGTCCTACAGAAATCTGCAAAGGTGACCTGCTCTAGGGTGAAAGCTCTCATGGGGCAGCTCAAATTTGTTTTTGAATTATACCACTGTGTGAAATTTCTGGCCTGGTACAAGACTTAGAGTTGTGCTAAGGAAAGAAGATAGCTTTTTAAATTTTTATTTATTTATTTTTGCTGCTGAAGGTCATTGTTTCAGCTCCCAGAAAGGAAAACCCTGGTCTTGTGAACCTTCAGCTGTTTCTCATCCTTGTCTTTGTTTAGGGGTTACCAAGTGCCAAGGCACACAGGACACCACAATCCTAGCCATTAAGCCCCAATGAGTTACTCATGGGACTCTCCTCACCTGATTTTCCATCCTCACATCCCCAGCACACTGGCACATCATTGTGAATAAAGCCATGCACACACTCACTCCACACTTGCTTTAAGATGATTGGAATAAAGGACTTCCAATGACCTGTCCAGTGCCACCACTATATAGAATTAGTCCATCTGTCCCATATCCCCTGCTGGCAAAAAAAAAAATCTGGCTGGGAGGGCTGTGGTTTACTCTTGGCAGGGCTATGAGCTCAAGCAGGAGCAAACACTGAATCACTCTTGGCAACTGCCCTTGTAAAATTCACTGTTTTTCCATTTAAAAATAATCCCTTGCGCTCTCTCTCTCTCTCTCTCTCTCTCTCTCTCTCTCTCTCTCTCTCTCTCTCTCATGTGTGTGTGGCTGAAGAAGTTCCCATAGCACCAAATTTATAATAAAATAGTTCCACATGTGTATGTGTGTGTGCATGTGTGTGTATGCATGTCTGCTTCAATGGATTTCATTGCAGTTGCTTATAGGAATATGACTGAGGAGTGAGAGAAGGCCAAGAGAGGATAATGGGGGAGGGTAAATATGAAAATTATAACAATGAGATCCATTATTAGGCATAATTAATTAATATGGATAATTTTTTAAAAAGAACCAGTGATGAAATATATTAAAGGAGAAGTAAAACACTCTACAGACTTATGACTGGACCCTGACTGTCTGAAGGTAAGTCAAAAACTACAATGAATGCAGGCAAGATCACAGGTAGATTGTGCTGTCTTAAATGATCATAACAATACCATCCTTGTGATTTAGAATTAGCATGGCTGAATAAATGGTATAACATAAGGCTCTGGTAATAACAGAACAAAACAGGAGTCAAATTAAGATGCCAGATTTTTATTGCTCTCCAGATGCCTGGCCAATCCTCACTTGTGAATATGATCTGATTTTGGGCCAAGAGTCTGTCTATATGGCAAACCTATGTTTACAAACCCATTTAAAGTAGCACCACTCGTACCTGGCAGATTGTCTGTAAAAGTGCTTGCCAGCAAACTTTCCCCTTTCTGGATGCATTCGTGCTTCTCCCATTGAGTAATCTTTTTGGACATAAATCCACTGCCAGGCATGAAGCCAGGAGTTGGCATCAAGGATACATCGATGAACATTCACAGATCCTCTTCTATGACAGATATGACATGGACTATGATCAAGTAGGAAACGGAATACAAAAATAGGTCAAGGAACTTGTACGCTGTATATTGTCTGTGTCACTATGAAAACATCTTGTACCTCTGGTTCCTTGACTATACAATGAATATAAAAGGCATAGCTCTGCCAGTTTCCTGGAACTGTGCGCTGTAGGAAGCCAAAAGTTGTGTAGGGATCCATCCTTGATGACACAATGTGGGTAGGTAATCTATGTTCCTGTTGGCTCAGAAGAGGACTGTGTAATCTGAATAAGTCCAAGAGAATGTGAAGTAGGAATGGAAGTTGAGGAAGGCATCACAAATTAAACAGAAGTAATCATGGAGTCTCTCCGACTCATAAAGTTCCAATTTAACAAAGGGAAAAAAAGGTTAATCATTGATTGTCAATCCATCTATGGTATCTCTATAATCAAGATAGTGATGACATTTTACTCTTTATTTCCTCCAAATACCAGAGCAAAGTCAAGAACAGATTAGCAGACAACCAGTGATCAAGAAGTTAATTGAATAGGCACATCAACTATTGAATTGCTGTTATGGTTTGGTGAACAGAGCTATTGTTTTTCTCTCTCACTACTCACTTTTCCTGTGTTACAGTTTTGCCATTTTGTAAGAAAACATGTCAAATAATTTATGGCAGGAGCCAAGACTGAAAGGAAAGTTGCCACAGGCAAATTAGAGCCACTACTGTCAGAAAACACACACATATTGGTTTTGAAAAGTATTAAGGAATGTCTTATAATGTCTCAGTGAGCACCGAGAAATGTACCAAAGAGACTTTGCTTATAAGAAATGGGAAGAGCCGAATGTGGGGCTAAATTCCACTGCATACAAATTCTCCACATTAAAGATTCCATTACCCTTAGTGATTACTATTACTTTTTGCCCGATGAGTCATCCTGTTCTCTTTGAGGAATGCATTTGGATCTGGGTATCATGACACCCCTCTAGATTCTCTGGTTTGATTCTTGTGATCTGAAAGATCCAAGGGCAGAACCTTTGACCTGACTGATTTCTGTTTCCTTGTCTCTGCTATTGTATGGATCTCTGTTTACTCCACAATCTTATATAACAGAAGAGGAGGCAAGGTATTCTGAAAGTTTCAAAGGGCTAGGCAAATGGAAGTGACTTTTATTATTAAATCAAGTCTTGGAATTTACACATTCACTGCCTGCTCTCAAGGTTGGAAATAGAGCTCAAAGGTCAAGTACTATTCATTAAAAGCTAATTAGAAGACAAACTGTCTTTCATTTTAACATGTGATACAGAATAAAGCAGCTTAAGGAATGAGGGTGATTTATTTTAAAGTCTTTGTTTTAATTCAAAGCTTCCTGGATTTGTCAGGCAGCTGCTCTGTGCAGGATGTCTGAGGATGGCTTAAAGAAGGACAAGACACTGTGCCCACCTTCCCAGAGATCACTGTCCAATGTAGATGAGAAGATGAGGCCACAAATAAACAAGAGACAGAGCATTATGAAGGCTTATATAGATAGAGATCTAGTGTCCTGGCCTAAATTCTCTTGGGACCAGCAGTTTTATATAATTGTGAAGAAGTCAAGATAATTCCCAAAGAAGGGCTTTATAGGACAAAGGGGAAGCATGAGATTTGGAGAAGACATTCAGTAGGCAGAAACCAAGAAACAGGGCTCTGAAAATACCAGCGTGCTCTAGAAGTCCATAACGTCTGGCTCAACTGTGCCAGATGCCCCTAAATAGACCAATTGATGAAATGGGGCTTGACCCTGGCAACTGGAGAGACTATACTAAGAATTTGGCCTTGTGTCAGGTCTAATTGCAGAGCCAGGGAGAAAGAGAGAGAGAGAGAGAGAGAGAGAGAGAGAGAGAGAGAGAGAGAGAGAGAGAGAGAGAGAGAATGTTATGAGAAATGCCTCTATGCACTATGGTTTTCTTCCTCTCACTCCAGTGATTCCATAATCTTGCTGTTTCCTTGTTCTGCCTCAATGCAGAAGTATTCATGCTCACTGCAGCAATAAAGGAACTTTTCTCATGGCCAGTATTACACTCCTTGCACCATCATTTATTGGACACCACGATCCTTTTTGACTCAGCAGACTTGTAAGGTGCTCCTACAGTGTCCATTCACTCAACCAAGCACTGAGCTAGCTACCGTGGTAAAAGGGAATCTTCAGCTCTGACTAAATTCCCTAATCAGTTGACTTCAATTAATCCAGGAGAGATTACCCTTGATAAGAATTACTGAGTGAAATGGGCTCTTTAAAGTGAATTCTAGACTTTTCCTTAGGAAAAAACCTCAAATAGTGAAAACCACAGGGTTTCTTATGCTGTTGACTACTCTGCTCCTTACTGTTGCCATTGGATACCAAATTTCAGTCAGTGTCTGCAGCTCTAGACTGTTTCTGATTGCAATCTTCCCTTTCAAACTCTACTCTACAGATTTTGGACACATTTAGCTAACCTTGATACTTATAGAAGGCAACCAATTTCTTGTAGATAAGTGGGTGGATAGAAGGATGGATAGACGGATGGATAGATAGATAAATAGACAATATTTTGACATGTTTATGTAACCTGATATTACAGAAGGCAATTTAATATAGATTAGTGGATAACTAGATATATTATTGAGAGATGAATAGATGTTAGATAGTTACAGGATAACTATCACATATATTTTCTGCAGTGTCTACAATACTAAAGTTTTAAGAGGAAAAAGTTATATATGTATGTCTATATCTACATCTGTTCCTGTGGATCTTGCTGTTTTTAGGTAAAACTGCTTTTAGGTAAAACCATGCTTGATATAAAGAAACATCCTATAACAACTTACATACAGAACACCAAGAACATAGATAAATGCAAGATAGAGTTGCTTTACTGGAGATTCAATATTTATTAAAGACAACACAGAGAAGTCAACTGATATTTCCAGACAGCAGAGCAATTGAGAAAATGTGGCATGAAATCACAAACAAAGGATGTTTAGCCTATAATGAGGAGGTGAGGACAAGGATAACACAATGAAGTGGAAACCTATAGGATATGGTATCTGCCAAGTAAATAGGGAGGAGACATCCCAATGTTGCCAAGATCTTACTACTAGTTCTGGAAACATCTTAATTTAATTAATATGAGTTCATAACCTGTAACCTAGCACCCTGCCATACAATACATTACATGTCCAATAAATATTTATACAATGAGTTTCCTAAGGGACAAAGAATGCATTGTCCTAGAAAGGAACAGCAGCCAGGCCTAAACACAACTTGTTAGGTTAAGGAGCTAACAAGAAGCCAGGTGGTCTGCAGTAATCCTTCTAATAAACAGTTCTTTTGAAGCACATTTGGGGATGGTCCACGGGACCTCCTCCCACATACAAAATTGTTTCTCTTGTAATACACTTCAAGTTGTAAGAGCTGTGTCTCATCCAGTCCTGCACAGAGATGCTGAGGCAGCTATGAGATAAAAAAAAATCCCTCAGGCAAAAAAAGGAATTTCAATAAATATAGCCATAGCATGGCCAAGATGAGATGGTAGGAAAAAACATGTCTGGGAAAGAAGACAATGTCTATCAAATCAAAATCTCATAGTTATATTTTGGAGATACAGCCATTCATAAAGTATTGTTGTTTCTCAAAGTTTAAAAGGCATCATCTAGTATTAATTTGAAAGGGTAAGAAAACAAATATAAGGGTGAAAAGGCATAACTGCCTTAATTTTAAGGGGAAGAACATATAGGGATATACAGATACAGACACACACACACACGTATATGTATGTATGTATATAAGTGACCTGAAAACATAAAAGCAATATTAGTGTTGAAAGCTGGGAGCTGTTTTAAAGTCCTAACAGTGCTGGACACAACAAAATGATGAGCTATTGATCCCCTGAGGAAATTACCAAGTCCACCAAGCAGCAATTCCCAGGAGGTTTCTCTGAAAATAAGGGAAACCTACTAGTCTTTTTCTGGCAGGTCAATCCTGCTGATTCAAGTGACATTTAGCAGTGGACTTTTTAGAGTCTAAGAGTACACTTAGCAAAAGAAAATTGCACAGACAAAAACTACTGACATAATCATGGCAATACACCATGTGATGCCTCTTGTTTTCTTCTTAAAATCTCCAAGGCTGTACTCGTCCACTTGATCAGACCTCATGCTAGGCTGCAGAGCTCTAGAGAGGAATCAAGTATGATGCCTGTCCTTAACAAATATTCCCATGATAGACCCCAAATGACAAAAATGGAGGAAAAACCTAAAGAAAAAATTACAGAGCAGTACAAGAGAATCAGTTCTACAGAATAGGAGGCAGCTGTTTGCAATTGGACAGCCTTCCTAAAGCTGTGTTTATGCATAAAATCATGAAAGGCAACATTCAGATTGTTGCAGTATCTTACACTAGTGATGTCGGATGTCCTTCTGTATATGTGTTGCTTTTATTGGTTAATGAATAAAGCTATTTCAGTCAATGGCTTAGCAGAGTAAAGGCAGGCAGGAAATCCAAACAGAGATATATAGAGAGAGTAGTCAGAGTCAAACAGATACCAGACAGTCACCGAGATAACAAGACTTGTAGAAAATGAGGTAATGCCATGGAGACATGAAAATACACAGACTAATAGAAATTGGTTAATTTAAGATGTAAGAGCTAGCTAGAAATATGCCTGCGACATCGGGCAAACAGTATTGTAATTAATATAGTTTCTGTGTGATTATTTGGGTCTAGGCAGCCAGGAAACAAAAGCAGTCTTCACTTATAAATGTAGCACAATTAATAAAAAAACCCAGAGTCAGAAATTAGGGTTCAACCTAAAGGTCAGGAAAGCAAAAAGCCAGCCACCGGCTCTTACCTCTACCTCAGTCCAAAATGGTGATCCTGCCTCCAGAAATCTCATAATAAGACTGTGCCTGTGAGCTGTCTCTTCCTGTCTTATATTCTTCTCTAGTGCTGGGATTAAAGTATACATTGACCAGTTTCTATGGCAAACTAGTGTGACTACTGAGATTAAAGGTGTGTGTCACCACTGCCTGGTCTGTAAAGTTGATCATTGCAGCTATTTTACTCTCTGATCTTCAAGCAAGCTTTATTTATTAAAATACAAATGAAATATCACTACAAACTAGGGCTGTCTCCTACAGGCTGAAATGTTAAGTGAGAATGGAATACAAAGACAAAGATAACAGAGCTAGAGAGATGCTTCAGAGGTAAAGCACTTAACACTCTTGTAGAAGACATAGTTCCACATCTAAGCACCCAAATGTTGGCTCACAAGCCCTTTTCTGACATATGCAGGCAATGCACATACATTGTGTGTTACACACATACAGCAAAACACTCATACACATAAAATAATTTTTAAAATCTAAAATAAAATAAGCAAATAATAGACAACAAAGGCTCATATTTGCTGTGGTTGCAACTGATCCTGTAACTAGTAGTTCTCACCTCTGCATATAACAGTGGATTATAAACTTGTAAGGAAAGGAGTACCATTAACCACAGAACCAGCATCTGTAATTTTGATACAGACCAATGGTAAAAATCAAAACTGAAGCTATTGAAAAAGATTTTCTTTTGTTTTTTTTTTGTTTTTTGTTTTTTGTTTTTTTTTTTTTCGAGACAGGGTTTCTCTGTAGTTTTGGAGCCTGTCCTGGAACTAGCTCTTGTAGACCAGGTTGGTCTCGAACTCACAGAGATCCGCCTGCCTCTGCCTCCCAAGTGCTGGGATTAAAGGCGTGCACCACCACCGCCCGGCGAAAAAGATTTTTGATACTGAATGATAAGTTTCTCAGACACTGAATGACATTAATGGCATTTTGGGTCTTAAAATGCATTTTCCCAAGGGCATTTTCCATTAAAAACTTAGATGTGTTACCTGTTATTAAATTTAAATGTTTGACTTCCTTTACCCACAAAACACAAAGTATATATCATATGTAGTGTCAGGGAATAAAAGGAACTGAAAATGATGAAAACATATGACCATCATAAACAATTTTTTAAAATATTTAAAGAAAAGAAGCTGGCCTCACTCATTCCCGAGAATTATGGAAAAAAGGCCAGAAATGAGAGAATATCCATAACTGTTTTAGAGAGAAGGCTGCAATTCAGGAGCCCTGCAACTACCCAACAGATGTTTGAGGAACGCAGCTCCTTCCAGAAGCTGAGGTTAGAAGAGGGAAAATGACCCTTTCTGTCGCTATTACCAACAAGTTTTAATGTAAGTACACAACAACCTTTTAACATATGAGAAGGTGATCAATTTACTCACTTTAAGAGAAGTGCCAAATGTTAAAAAGGAAGTCATATTCCTTGGAGCACTGGACTGAGCTCCCAAGGTCCAAATGAGGAGCAGAAGGACAGAGAACATGAGCAAGAAGGTCAGGACCGCTAAAGGTGCGTCCACCCACTGAGACAATGGGACTGATCTAACGGAACCTCACCAAGGCCAGCTGGACTAGGACTGATGGAGCATGTGATCAAACTGGACTCTCTGAATGTGGCTGACAGTGAGAACAAACTGAAAAGCCAAGGAAAATGGCTCTGAGTTTTGAAACTACTGTATGGACTGGCCTTGTGGGAGCCTAGTCTGTTTGGATGCTCACCTTCCATAGACACAGAAGATAGCCATAAAGCATTTATTAAGTGAGAGAGGGAGGAAGGGAGAAAGAGAGAGAGAGAGAGAGAGAGAGAGAGAGAGAGAGAAGAGAAAAGGAGGAGAGAGGCAAAGACCCGTATGCACCCCAAAAGAACAGGAAGCGAGAGACCAAGAAGGCTACAGAAGGTCAGAGGGAGTGGGAGTGGGAGTGGCTTGTCTCTTAAAGAGACAGGAAACCATAACATAAACAAACTGAAAAATAAAAACGACATGATCATCTCAAAAAAGAAAAAAGAGTGAATTGTGAGTCTGGTTGGGGACAAATAAAGTCATAGTTACACTCTATAAGCATCAATCACAAGCCAAACATTACTCATGGAATATAAAACCATAAAGCCCCCTCCTACAAAGTGAATAGAATCATCTCTACTTTGCAGAGGAAAATGAAACAAACAAGAAAGTAAATACATATTCTGACCAATATGACAAGTGAATGCCCTTCATACACAAACTCCTTTCAAAACTTAATAAATGTTCAGCATAAAAGAGACAAAAGACACAAGTAAATAATTGCAGAATATATATCATATATGTTCAACAAATATTAAAATGCCAATACAACTGGTAATGAAAGAAACAGAAAGGAAAACAGGCAAAATTATTTAAACATCAAGTTGGCAAAAATTTAAACATTAAAATACATACAATTGGAAAAGAGGTAGAAACAAATACCTATACTTTAGTATTAAATGTTCAATAAGTAAATGTTTTCTAAAAGATAATTTAACAAAATATAAAATGTCTTTTAAAATCTACATTCTTTGATTGAATATTTATATTTATAAAAAAAATTCCTATACAATACTTAGAAAAGTGCAACTACTTTTACATAAGAGTATTTAACAATATTATACTAGAAGATGAGTCAGTCAATGAAAATCTGCCCTATATATGAGGTAAAATATAACAACACTAAATTTATATGTATCAATATACATTGTGATATAAACAAAAAGTAAACAGTACATTCAGAAGAGCCCCAATCTGTGTATACATATCTTTGTCTCTGTCTCTTTCTATGTCTCCCTCTCTTCTCCTCTCTCTCTCTTTCTCTCTCTCTCTCTCTCTCTCTCTCTCTCTCTCTCACACACACACACACACACATACACACACACACACACACACCTCAGGACTGAAATTCAAGACCTGCTTGAACTCCAATGGACTCCAGGTCAATTCTAGCTATTTAATGAGCTCATCTCTAACTAAAACCTTTGAAAAGGGCTGGCAACATAGCTGAGTGTTATAGTATTTGTCTAGCATGCATGACACCACAGGTTCAATCTCAGTGCTGAAATATTTTCTAACGAGACAGAAAAAGGGAAAAATAATTAGAAAGAGAAAAAATTAGAAAGAAAATTTATTCTAAGGCAGGGTTAGTGGTCTGGCTCCATCATAGTGCACTTACCTAGTCTGTGCAAGGTTGCGATTTCAATTCCAGACATGAAAAGAAAGAGAAGAGAAAAGGAGGGGAAACAACAGAGGGAAAGAATATTGGTAATAGAAACACAGAAAACAATCCAAAGAATCAATGAAACAAAAAGCTGGTTCTTGGAGAAAATCAATAAGATTGATAAACCCCTATCCAAACTAATCAAACGGCGGAGAGAGAATACGCAAATTAACAAAATCAGAAACGAAAAGGGAGACATAACCACAGACACAGATGAAATTCAGAGAATCATTAGATCTTACTACAAAAACCTGTATGCCACAAAATTGGAAAATGTAAAAGAAATGGACACTTTTTCAGATAAGTACCATATACCAAAGTTAAACCAGGACCAGGTGAACAATCTAAATAGACCTGTTAGTCGTGAAGAATTAGAAGTTGTTATAAAAAGCCTCCCCACCAAAAAAAGCCCAGGTCCAGACGGCTTCAATGCAGAATTCTACCAGAACTTCCAAGAAGACCTAATACCTATACTCCTTAATGTATTTCACAATATAGAAACAGAGAAGTCATTGCCAAATTCCTTTTATGAAGCTGCAGTTACTCTGATACCAAAACCACACAAAGACACAACCAAGAAAGAGAACTACAGGCCAATCTCACTCATGAACATTGACGCAAAAATACTCAATAAAATACTGGCAAACCGTATCCAAGAACACATTAGAAAAATTATCCATTATGATCAAGTAGGCTTCATCCCAGAGATGCAGGGCTGGTTCAACATACGAAAATCTATCAATGTAATCCATCATATAAATAAACTGAAAGAAAAAAACCATATGATCATTTCATTAGATGCTGAAAAAGCATTTGACAAAATTCAACATCCGTTTATGATGAAGGTCTTAGAGAGATTAGGTATACAAGGGTCGTACATAAGTATAATAAAAGGTATTTATAGCAAGCCGTCAGCTAACATCAAATTAAATGGAGAGAAACTCAAAGCTATTCCACTAAATTCAGGAACACGACAAGGTTGTCCACTCTCTCCATACCTCTTTAATATAGTGCTTGAAATTCTAGCAATAGCAATAAGACAACATAAAGGGATCAAAGGGATTCAAATTGGAAAGGAAGAAGTTAAACTTTCATTATTTGCAGATGATATGATAGTGTACATAAGCGACCCCAAAAACTCCAGCAAAGAACTCCTTCAGCTGATAAACACCTTTAGTAGCGTTGCAGGATACAAGATCAATTCCAAAAAATCAGTTGCCCTCCTATACACAAAGGATAAGGAAGCAGAGATGGAAATCAGAGAAGCATCACCCTTCACGATAGCCACAAATAGCATAAAATATCTTGGGGTAACTCTAACCAAGGAAGTGAAGGATCTATTTGACAAGAACTTTAAGTCTATGAAGAAAGAAATTGAGGAGGATACCAGAAAATGGAAGGATCTCCCTTGCTCTTGGATTGGGAGGATCAACATAGTAAAAATGGCAATTCTACCAAGGGCAATTTATAGATTCAATGCAATCCCCATTAAAATCCCATCAAAATTCTTCACAGATCTTGAGAGGACAATAATCAACTTTATATGGAAAAACAAAAAACCCAGGATAGCCAAAACAATCTTATACAATAAAGGATCGTCTGGAGGCATTACCATCCCTGACTTCAAACTCTATTACAGAGCTACAGTACTGAAAACAGCTTGGTACTGGCATAAAAACAGAGAAGTCGACCAATGGAATAGAATAGAAGACCCTGATTTTAACCCATAAACATATGAACACCTAATTTTTGATAAAGGAGCTAAAAGTATTCAATGGAAAAAAGAGAGCATCTTCAACAAATGGTGCTGGCAGAACTGGTTGGCAACCTGTAGAAAAATGAAAATAGATCCATATGTATCACCATGCACAAAGTGATTCAAGTTCAAATGGATTAAAGACCTCAATATTAGTCTGAACACACTGAACCTGATAGAAGAAAAAGTGGGAAGTACTCTACAACATATGGGTACAGGAGATCACTTCCTACGTTTATCCCCAGCAGCACAGACATTAAGGACAACATTGAATAAATGGGACCTCCTAAAACTGAGTAGCTTCTGTAAAGCAAAGGACACTGTCACTAAGACAAAAAGGCAACCCACTGACTGG
Source organism: Chionomys nivalis (assembly GCF_950005125.1). Taxonomy (NCBI): domain Eukaryota; kingdom Metazoa; phylum Chordata; class Mammalia; order Rodentia; family Cricetidae; genus Chionomys; species Chionomys nivalis. The sequence goes on along the minus strand of NC_080112.1, from coordinate 5,489,170 downwards.
GAGAAGATCTTCACCAACCCTGCAACAGACAAAGGTCTGATCTCCAAAATATATAAAGAACTCTAAAAACTAGACTTTAAAATGCTAATTAACCCAATAAAAAATGGGGCACTGAACTGCACAGAGAATTCTCAACAGAAGAAATTCAAATGGCCAAAAGACGCTTAAGGTCATGCTCAACCTCCTTAGCGATAAGGGAAATGCAAATTAAAACAACTTTGAGATACCATCTTACACCTGTCAGAATGGCTAAATTCAAAAACACCAATGATAGCCTTTGCTGGAGAGGTTGTGGAGAAAGGGGCACACTCATTCATTGCTGGTGGGAATGCAAACTTGTGCAACCACTTTGGAAATCAGTGTGGCAATTTCTCAGGAAATTTGGGATCAACCTACCCCAAGATCCAGTAATACCACTATTGGGAATATACCCAAGAGATGCCCCATCAAATGACAAAAGTATCTGTTCAACTATGTTCATAGCAGCATTGTTTGTAATAGCCAAAACCTGGAAACAACCTAGATGCCCTTCAATGGAGGAATGGATGAAGAAAGTGTGGAATATATACATATTAGAGTACTACTCAGTGGTAAAAAACAATGACTTCTCGAATTTTGCTTGCAAATGGATGGAATATGAAAACACTATCCTGAGTGAGGTATCCCAGACCCAAAAAGAGGAACATGGGATGTACTCACTCATAATCGGTTTCTAGCCATAAATAAAGAACATTGAGCATATAATTTGTGATCCTAGAGAAGCTAAATAAGAAAGTGAACCCAAAGAAAATCGTATAGTCATCCGCCTGGAGAGGGGAAGTAGACAAGATTGCAGGGCAAAAACTGGGAACTTGCGGGTGAGGTGGCATGGGGCAAAAGGGAAATGGGATGAGAAACATGAGAAGGGGAGGATGGGAGGAGCTCAGGGGATTGGGATGGTTGGGATATAGGAAGGGTGGATACGGCAGCAGCGAAGTATATATCCTTACTAAGGGAGCCATCTTAGGGTTGGCAAGAGACTTGACTCTAGGGGGGTTCGCAGGTGTCCAGCGAGATGTCCCCAGCTGGTACCTTGGGCAACTGAGGAGAGGGAACCTGAAATGATCCTATCCTATACTGATGAATATCTTACATATCACCTTAGAACCTTCATCTGGCGATGGATTGAGGTAGAGACAGAGACTCAATTTGGAGCAACGGTCTGAGCTCTTAAGGTCCAAATGAGGAGCAGAAGGAGGGAGAACATGAGCAAGGAAATCAGGACCACGAGGGATGCACCCACCCACTGTGACAGTGGAACTGATTTATTGGGAGCCCACCAAGGCCAGCTGGTCTGGGACTGAATAAGCATGGGTTGAAACTGGACTCTCTGAGCATGGCGGACAATGAAGGCTGATGAGAAGCCAAGGACAATGGCACTAGGTTTCGATCCTAATACATGAACTGGCTTTGTGGGAGCTTAGCCTGTTTAGACGCTCACCTTCCTGGACGTAGATAGAAGACCTTCGTCTTCCTGCAGGGCAGAGAATTTGGACTGCTCTTCAGTATCGAGAGGGAGGGGGAATGGTGTGGGGGGTGGAGAAGAGAATTGGGGATAGGGGGAGGGGATTGGGGGGAGGGGGCAATATTTGGGAGGAGGGGAGGGAAATGGGAAACGGGGAGCGGGTGGAAATTTAATTAAAAAAGAATAAAAAAGAAAAAATAAAAATAATCAATAAGCAATCCCGGGATAGCTTTAGGTTATTTGAGACTGTCTAATAATTCTAACTCCTGGAGAAAATTTTTAATAAAAAAACTTGTGTATTAAAAAACAAATAAATAAAAAAATAAAAAATAAAAAAAAGAATATTGGTGGTATAGCCTGTAATTCCAGAACTAGTGAGGTGGAGGCAGCAGGTTCAAAATTCAAGGTCATCCTCAACTATATATTAAGTTTAAAGCTAATTTGAGAGAAGAGAGTGCCTGTCTCAAAATACCCATGGATGTTATTAGAACAGATATCTATGTAAACATTCTACTAGTTTCTCAGTGTTCAGAGAAACTAGAGAGTCCTTTCTTCATTGTTGCATTCGGGAAGACAGTTTGTTTTTATGCCCAATCCCTTCCCAGGATTCTTCAGCTCTAGTCAAATAGGATAGCCCCCTCCTAGCCCCCTGACCTAGCACACCCAGCACACTATTCCTACACACACCTATTTCTGTCGTGTGCCTGCTTGGAAAGCCTTCTTGCCTTGCCCTTCCTTGCTACCCCACCTTACCTCACACCCTCACCGACTTAAACAACCCCAGAGCTCCAGCTTCTATCCCCATTTAGGCAGCCAACCAAAAATACCAGGCAGCATATGCCTTGCCAGTGGGGCCATAAATCCCTCAGCTTTCTCTCCTACACCTCAGCACAGATCCTGCTCAATAGACATCTGGCAGGGAGGGCACAGATGTGGCAGTATGGACATGGAGATCTGGGAAGGTCATTATGGAGAAAATCCCAAAAGGGTATGGACTTTGCTCTGTGCCCTATTATCCTTGCTGCTTGTACCTTTCAAGTCCTTGACAATTTATGGCATAGCCAACAATCCCATTAGAACAGGGAAGAAGGTGTTCAAATTATGTCATTGGCCTGGAATGTGGTGTTTTGAAGGCTGTTCCAAACGAACGATCCACTGGACAGAACTGGCAGTTTCCATTAGAATGGAATTTGCTTTGCAATTTCATTAACAGGAACAAAATTTGTCCAGCTTCCAGGTTGCTTGTAGAATGAAGCAATAAATACCTGAACCAAAATTGTACCTAGAATTTGTAAAGGCTAAATAGAGCTCTTGCAGTGTATAATTAGGGTGTGTTTTGTAGTTGGAAGTAATCAATGAGTAGCAATTTGATGCCACAGAATCAAAGAAGCATTATGGCTGTTACATGATGTAGCTTCTGATGCTAAGCAATGGATACATAGATATTTGTATGTTGTGTATAAACATGTTGGCCTCTCTCCTGTTACTCTGAGGAATCTTGGATAACTCACATGTGAAATTAAAGGCATCTTATTCATTCAGTTATTTATTATTCTCAGTGAAATGAGTTAGGAATTTGTCCCTATGAATAATGTTAGCCATAATCGTTAATTTACTCCTATTCATTGGCAGTAATAAAAATGTACAAGAGGAGGCAGAAACATTATTTCTTGCTTGAAGTGCAATTTCATGTGGTGAGAAAAACATGTTAATATGCTGCAAAGTGCTACAGGAATTTAGTTCTCAAAGGAATGGCGGTATTAAATGTATTCTGACAAGAAGGAGCTTTGGAAGAGAAACATTTATCTTCATAAAGTCATTCAATTTATTGAGCAGCATCATAGTCTTCCTGAAATCTGCTCACTCCATTAAAGGCAATGCTGTGGCACAGGCTCTGTCACATGAGAAGTTCCTGGATTTCTGAAATGAGGAAGAATGGGGTTCATTCCCCAAATAATGCCTCATTCCCTTAAAATCCACAGTCTCAAACCCAGCTGCACATATTCAGACTCTGATAAGTTTTTCCAAAATAAATAAATGGGGTACTAACAACTTCCTTCCTTTCCCCACCATAAGCTATTTGTCCACATTCCTATGAGAAAACATATTTTCAAGTCTTTCTATTTCCTTGTTTCAGGAAGCTTTTGGATCTGAGGGTCGTTGTCTGAGATGGAGCCGAGGCATTTCACAGAACGCAGGGGCATCATAATTGCAGCAGTTGCTCTACAGAGTACTTTACTCTGTGTTCATTTCTTAGTCAAGGCATTCATATGTATAACACAATACAATGATTTGTTCTTGGAAACTACAGACAGAGAAGGGGTTCTGGTTCTACGAAGTTACATGCTTGCCTTATAATTTTCGATAGTAGGTGTTGTAAATGAACTCAAATTGTGCAGAAATGGCAAACAGATTCCAGAATCAAACCTTTGATGCCAGCCCGGACACATGGTAGTGAAGAAAAACAAATCAAATCTTTTTTAAATAACATAACATTCCCCACTTACCTGATTGCTTTCTTTTCAATGCTTTGTAAATAGCTACTATTCTAGGCATAGGGATAAATATCTTACCTACACTCCTATTATGAGAAAGAATGTGATTTCAAGTAGATTGCAAGAGTAAATGGGGTATGAATCACAAAATAAATACTAAATTTAAAAAGGGTATTGTGGTAGTGATTTAAAAATCACAGTGCAAGTTTATCTAGAAGAAAAAAGTATCTTTAACTGAACAAATAAAGCTAAGATTTCCTCTACTGATAGATACCAAAAACCATAGCTGATGCTACCCAAAAATGAATACAGAATAAGGCATTTGTATGAAAACTAGATTGTTGAAGGGAGTTCTAGGGAAACATAAACAAAGTCTTCGTTGGTCACTATTATAATATTAGCACCCAACTCACAGCAGGGGTTCAGTAAATTTCTGTTAAGCTGCTAGAAAGAGGAATGGATGTAAAAAATCATTGCTCAGTTTTCCTCTGGGAATTTGTAGAACCAGTTGGTGCTATTCTAATCTTGTCTTTCGAATTATACTGGCTTGTCAAAAGTGGACTGCATTCAATTAGCAGGATGTATTCTGAAATATCTTACCTGGTAGAAAGAGTCTTCAGTGATCAGTTCCCAGAATTCTGATTCTCTGCTCTGAATGAAAATTGTTTGTTTAAGATCCCTCATGTGTTAATCTTTTGGCCCATGTTTTCATTGAATCCTTACAATGGTCCACTTTATTAATGAGGATTATCAAAATGATAAATGGTAGAATAATATCTATACCTCAATCATTCATCAGGCTTTGTTCTCAATTGTATTTATTGCAATGAACAAGACAGAAGATATTGCCTCTGGAGAATCAATGGTCAGAGTTGAGGAGTATCGTTAAATATTTATCCAATGAAACACACTGCTACACTGATGATGAACACTCCAAAGAAGCACACAGTGGTATGAGAATATATTTGAGAAACATTTTTAAGGATCAATAAAAATTAACTAGATTAAAAAAAAACAGAACTGGGAGGAATGGAGGAAGGATAGGCTGCAGTCTGGATGTATTGTATGAGAGAAGAAAAAATGAAAAGAAAAAAGAATTACAAAAAAAGCAGAAAGGAAGTATATTCCACCCAAAAGGGAATTTCTTTGAACAAAGGCCCAGAAGCACAAATTAACATATGTCTTCTGAGAAACTAAAAGTGCCTGAGTACATGAAGAACAGACAGAAAAGGAATGAGTAGCCTAAGATGAGCCTGAGCTAGGTCAAAAGGTCATGTTAACTATTTGTAAATATGTTAACAAAATCTTAACTATTGTTAAGAATTTGGTCTAAGAATAGCAGGAGGCCAAAAAAATCTAAAAGAAGAGAATAAGAAAGATGATAAGATCTGGTTGTTAAGAAGTTTCTTTTGGCTGCATAATGGACACAGAGGTGAAGCCAGGAGAAAAGGTAGTAAATCTACCAGAATAGTCATTTAGAGAAGAGGGGATGGTGGGATGATTAGTAGGAAAGGTAAGACAAAGGTGCAACAAGGCTGGGGGTAGATCGGCTGTAGGAATCCGCTCAGTGATGCACTGTAAAGAACTTTAAAAGCAATCAGATGAACAAGGAAATGTTTTAATACGTGTTCTTCATAACTCATTTGGCAAATTGCCAGTCTAGCTAGAGGTCAACACAGTAAGAGACAGGTTTCAAAACTTCAAGAGCTCAATGTTTATCAGTCCAATGATTCTGAAATAATCTATGAAGATAATAAGTTGAGCAATCATTGTCTGAGTTGAGTAAGAACAGAATGTCCCTTTAAAGAAGCATTTGTTCTCTAAAAAAAAAATCACTTGCTTTCAGTGCTATTTTATTCAACATTTATTAATGAATTGAGACAGAATCTGACCTTACCCTAAGCACAGATTTTACAACAAACACATTTAAACAGTGCATGTCTAAAAATTAATATACACTAATTCATTAAAATATTTTATATTGAAACTGTCCATGGTGGTGTAAGCCTTTAATACAAACACTCAGGAAGCAGAAGCAGACAGATTTATATGAGTTTAAGGCTAGCCTGGTTTACTTAGTAAGTTTTAGGCCACCCAAGGCTGCATTGTGTGTGTGTGTGTGTGTGTGTGTGTGTGTGTGTGTGTATCTACCTGGCTGAATGTGTACACATATAGGTATATGTGTGTGTGTGTGTGCTTATATATGTGTGTGTGTGTGTGTTGAAATGAAAATTTAAAATTTCAAAGGAGTGACTCAGTGTGAAGGTTTGAAAGAAAATGGCCACCCTAAGGAGTGGCACTATTAGGTAGTGTGCCTTTCTTGGAGTAGTTATGGCCTTATTGGAGGAAGTGTGTCACTGTGGGAGTGGCCTTTAAGGTTTCCTATATTCAGTCTATGCCCAGTGACACAGTTCACTTCTCATTGCCTGTGTATCAAAATGTAGAACTCTCAGCTCCTTTTCCAGCACCATGTCTGTCTGCATGATGCTATGTCTCATCATGATGACAATAGACTGAACCTCTGAACTGTAAGCCACTGCAATTAAATGTTTTCCTTTTTAAGAGTTGTCATGGTCATGGTGTCTCTTCACAGTACTAGAAACCCTAATTAAAACAGAATTTGATACCAGGGATGGGTATTGCTGTGATAATCCTGACCATGTTTTTTGGAGAAATTTGGACTTTGGTACTTTGGGTTTGGAAAGCATCAGAATGCTTTATGTGCTGCATAATGAAGCATACTAATAGGAGAAAGGAAGAGAATAGGGCTAAGGATGACCTGAACTATGGGAGCCTTGTTCAAGAGATTATAAAGAAGAATGGTAGTATGTGGCCTAGCAATCATTCTTGTGATATTTTGGTGAAGAAAGTGGCTTCTTTTGCCCTTGTCCAAAAAGTCTTCCTTAAGCTAAAGTGAAGAGTTCTGGATTAATTGCATTGGCTAAGGAAATCTCAAAACAACCTAGTATAGACTCTGTTGTGTGACTATTAGTGTTAATTTTAATGAGAATTTATAATGAAAAGGAGCAAGCTGAACAGGGTAAATTACAAAATGTAAAATTTGAGAAGACAAGGAGCACCAAGAAGTTGAATAGAGCTAAATCCTGTGTTCAATGAGATAAACAGATAAGAAATGGAAAAAAGGGAGTGGTGAACTCAAGATAAGATCCCACCCAGCTACATTTCCAACTTAGAAAAAGGTATTAAAGAAAAACTTAGAGCCAAGTGTGGTGGTGGTGCATACCTTTAATTCCACTACTCTGGAGACCAAGGCAAGAAGATCTATAAATTCAAGGCCAGTCTAGTCTGCAGATCCAGTTTCAGGATAGATAAGCTTAGGTAATGAAGGAAAACATGGAAAACAAAAAGCTGGTGAAGACGGAATTGAAAAATGGGGCCATGTTTCAGCCCCCAGAAAGCAACAGAACTCAGCAGTTTCAATCACATGGTTCTGGCTTTAGAGTCAAGAATAGAGTAAAGGAGTTATGGAATCTTCTTCCATGACTAAGGAAAGCCACTGAGGCCAGGCGTGTGGTAGAAATGTTCCTGCACGGAGGTCCAGAGAGGCCATTTCATGAAGATGAGAAGGTGAAGCCTAAGTTGCCTTGGAGAATACAAGATGTTGGAGATTCCAGCACCATGAAATAGCTGCTGAGGGGAGCTGCTAATAGGAAGTAGAACCAACCCAAGAGAAATAAGTGTGTCGCAGTCAACAAAGCTGAAAGGAGTTGAAGTTCTGAAGAACATTTTAATATCACACTTGGAGATGCAGAGTTTAGAGTTTTCTCAGCTGGTTTTCAGTCTTTCTTTTGTCCAGTATTTCCTCATTATGCTCCCTTCCCTGTAGAAGGAACAGTGGGCTGCGTTCCCAGCGCCCGGCAGCTCGCATGGCTAGCTTTACACCCGAAATAACAACATGGAAACCGTATTCTTTTAAACACTGCTTGGCCCATTAGCTCTAGCCTCTTACTGGCTAATTCTCACATCTTTTTTTTTCTTTTTTTTTTAATTCTCACATCTTGATTAACCCATTTCTAATAATCTGTGTAGCACCACGAGGTGGTGTCTTACGGGGAAGGATCTTAACTTGCGTCCATCTTGGAGAGGAGAACTATAGCGAGTGCTCACTTCCCTTCTTCCCAGCATTCTGTTCTGTCTAATCCGCCTACCTAATTTTCTGTCCTATCAAAGGCCAAGCAGTTTCTTTATTAATTAATCAATGAAAGCAACAGATAGACAGATGACCCACCTACATCACTTCCCTATGTTTTGGAACAGTCATATATACACTGTGCATTATATGTTAGAAGTATATGATGTGCTTTGGGGTTTTGATTTTACAGGGGATTACAGTTAAGAGATTGGACAAATCTCTAAAAAAGACTTTAAATGTTGACTTTTAAATAAGTTTGGCACTGCTATAAACTATGGGGACTTTTGATGTCGAATTGAATGTGTTTTTGCATTATGATATTGATATAAGCCTATGGGGGCTAGAATTTAGTGGTTTGAAAGAAAATGCCCCCCCCCACAGAGTAGCACTATTGGGTGGTGTGGCCTTGTTGGAGTAGTTAGAAGCTTGTTGGAGGAAGTGTGCCACTGTGGGAGTGTGCTTTGATGTCTCCCATGCTCAAGATATTGCCCATTGTCTCAGACCATGTCTTGTTGCCTGTGTCAATATATTGAACTCTTGGGGCTGGAGAAATGGCTCAGAGGTTATGAGCATTGTCTGCTCTTCCAAAGGTCCTGAGTTCAATTCCCAGCAACCACATGGTGGCTCACAACCATCTGTAATGGGGTCTGGTGCCCTCTTCTGGGCTGCAGTCATACAGACAGAATCTTGTGTACATAATAAATACATAAATATATAAAAAAAGATATAGAACTCTCAGCTCCTTCTCCAGCATCATGTCTGTCTGCATGCTCTCACGTCCTGTCATGATGTTATGGATTAAACTTTTGAAATTGTAAGTCAGACCCACTAAATGTTTTTAAGGAATTTATAGCCTTATAAACTATAACCCCCCCTCCCCCACTTCCTGTGTGTGGATGGAAATTTTATCAGTCAGCTTGTTGTTCCTGCTAGCAGGCCATGACTTACACAGCCTTATTAACTCTAGTCCACTGCAACCATAAGTCAAAATAAAATCTTTCGTCTCTAACTTCCTTATGGTCATGGTATTTTATCACAACAAGCCCAAAGAGCTAATATACCTTTCTGTTTTTTCTGAATTTGGTTTCTCAACTCCAAGTGCATTTAAAACTCCAAGTTATTTAGAAACTCGGAATTCGTCCATCCTCCATGATTTTCAAAAGAATGACTTTCCCTAAGAGCCTCAGCCTTTGCATAACCTCCTTCCCTTGAGAATTGGTGATAACTGTGATCACATCTGTTAACAGAGTATGGAAGAAGTGACAAGAAATCACATATATCTTATCATATGAAGCTCCATTTTAACTGACTGAAAAAGAGATAGTTTCCCCCTTTGTAACTTAAGCTAGTAGCCATGTGGAGCAAGATGGTATGACAAGGAATAACATAGCATATGACATCTGGCCTCAATCCAGTAAAAAAATCCATGAAATTATATCTGCCAACACCCTAAATGGACTTTTAACATGAGTCCTTCCTCATTGTTTTAATTTGCATTTCCCTAATTGCTAAGGATGATGAACACTTTTTGAGAAATTTCTTGGGCATTTCATTTCATCTACTGTGAACTCTCAATTTAGATTCTTGGCTCATGTTATTTTATTTTATTTTTTTTATTATTATTAAAAATTTTACCCTCCTTCTCTCCTCCCATTTCCTCCCCCTCCATCTCCAGTCCAAAGATCAGTCAGGGTTCCCTGCCCTGTGGTAAGTCCAAGGACCTCCACCCTCCATCCAGGTCTAGGAAGGTGAGGATCCAAACAGACTAGGTTCCCACAAAGCCAGTACATGGAATAGAATCAAAACCCAGTGCCATTGTCCTTGGCTTCTCAGTTAGCACTCATTGTCAGCCATGTTCAGAGAATCCAGTTTGATCACATACTCTATCAGTCCCAGTCCAGCTGGCCTTGGTGAGTTCCCATTAGATCAGCTCCACCATCACAGTGGGTGGACGCACCCCTCGTGGTCCTGATTTCCTTGCTCATGTTCTCTGTCCTTCTGCTCTTCATTTGGACCTTGGGAGCTCAGTCCAGTGCTCCAATGTGGGTCTCTGTCTCTATCTCCATCCATCGCCAGATGAAGGTTCAATGGTGATATGCAAGATATTCTTCAGAGTGGCTATAGTATAGGGTCAATTCAGGCACCCTCTCCTCAGCTGCTCAAGGAACAGCTGAGGACATCTCCTTGGACACCTGGGAACCCCTCTAGAGTCCAGTCTCTTGCCGACCCTCGAATGGCTCCCTTAATTATGATATATACTTCCCTGCTCCCATATCCCTCCTCCTACATCCCAAATGTCCCATTCCTCCAAGCTCTCCCCATCCTCCCCTTCTCACTTCTCTCTCCCCTACTCCCACTCCCAAGCTCTCAATTTTTGCCTTGGCTCATTTTTTTTAAATTGCTTCACAGAAAAGAAGTAAGAATGAGGGAAAAATAATGAGGCTGTTAGATTTTAAGAAACAATATTATTTTATAGTTACCTAAAAGTATACACAATACATGTAAGTGTATGTACAAACACACTTTCATGCACACACACACACACACACACACACACATAAATGCACACATGTTGATGGATGCCATAAAGTAGTCCCATATTAGCTCAGTATTTGGTATAATAAAGGGTTCTTTATTTAGGGTCAGACTCATAGATCAAAATCCTCTGCATAAGCAAGAAACAGGAACTGAATCCAGCAGCAACAGCAGCAGCAAAGAGAGAGAGAGAGAGAGAGAGAGAGGAGAGAGAGAGAGAGAGAGAGAGAGAACGAGAGAGAGAACAAAGAGAGAGAGAGAGAGTCAGACAGACAGACAGACACAGAGAACAAACTTTACAGCTGCATTTATACTAAAAGAGACCATGCCCGAGTGGGCTGGTATCTTAAAGACTATTTGGCTGATGGAATTCCCACAGTGCACATGTGTGCATGTACACACATCTTAAAGAAAATTATATCACTTGGGTTGACATACATCTTAAAGAAAATTATATCACTTGGGTTGACAATACTCAGCACAAAAGCATAGGCAAACAAAAACCACAGTACCATGCACAAAACAAAACAAACAAACAAACAAAAACTCCTTTTGAATGGTTGGTCATGGTAGTCTAAATGACTCCCAAAACAATATAGTTTGTTGGAAAAGCCCTCCGTTGCCTCTCAGGGTTTGAGGGTGGTAGGCCTTTATTACTAAAAGCACCTCAGAATCAGGACACAGGACTCAGATGATTTGAGCTGAATTTGGCATGAAATTTTCTTTTCTGTAGCCTATCAGCTATGGTTCTAGAAAATACTATGCAAGCTGCCAAGGGAGGGAAGCAATTAAATAGCCCTACCCAGAATCAGTATCTATGAACCATGGTAATTATCAGCACGACAAGATATATATAAAGGGACAATAAGTAGCACTCACATGTCAGTGGCAACTAACAACTATCCAAATGTACTTAAGGTCCACTCAACAGAAGTGAAATCATGCCTAATACTGAACTACCTTCCTATGGATAGTGAGGTTATGAAATGCCAAAAATGATCTACTACCACCTCTTTTCTAGGCCAGTATAATTTCTAACTCCATTCTAAATCTTATTCTTATTCCCACAGATAAATGTAGCTATAACCCCTCATCAAAGAAGCCTCTCTTTACAGCAAATGGCAACCATCACAGAAAACCACAACTGTAAACAAAGCAGAAAATAACAAATAGTGGGGGCCCAGATCCAGTGAATATATCTACATCACAGTTAATGCACCTACAGCTCAGTGAAGACAGGGCCCAGAGATGGAAAGAGCCAAAAACCAGGAAGTCTGCTGTGAAATAGTTTCTTCTAGAGATGGCTGCATAAACAAGTACAGAACAATAGCAATACCAATGAACATGCTAATATGAAAGTGGAAAATTTTTGAGATGTCCTAACCCTATATAAAGAACTACATGACTTCTTCCAAAAGGGAGAATTAGCCCATAATACCAAAGAAAAATAGGGTATCAGGCTAAGAATGGGGGCCATAGGAAGGAATCAAGGGAATATAGGAAAGAATAAGAAGAGGAAAGGGAGAAAGAAAAGATATGAATCTATTTTGGGTAAAATATGATCAAAAATAAATAAAATAAAATAAAATATGTAGAAGGAGCTGCGGGCTGTGTTCCTGCCGCCTGGCTCCTGGCAACCTGGTTAGCTTATGCCCTGAAATAATAACACAGAAACTGTATTCTTTTAAACACTGCCTGGCCCATTATATCTAGCCTCTTCTTGGCTAACTCTCACATCTCGACTAACCCATTTCTAATAATCTGTGTAGCACCATGAGGCAGTAGCTTACCGGGAAAAATTCTAGCCTACGTCCATCTTGGGCTGGAGCTTCATCATGTCTGCCTCAGAGAGGAGAGCTATGGCGTCTGGCTCACTTCCCTTCTTCCCAGAATTCTGTTCTGTCTACTCCACCTACCTAATTTTCTGACATATCAGACCAAGCAGTTTTCTTTATTGATTAACCAAAGAAACAACAGATTGACAAATGACCTTCCCACATCAAAAATATTCTAGGACATACAGACACATTTTTAATAAGCAGATTGAACAGAGTTCAGGCAATCAAATGCCTTAATTGATTGTTAGGCATGTCCTCCAAGGACTATACTATAAACATTGGCCTACAGGATCACAGCTGGACTTCTCCCACATAAATAATGAAATATAACTTACATTTTAAGAATCTTACCTTAATTACTACACATGGAAAGGACTTATAGGGGGCAGTAGAATCAGGGGACTTTCAAGAACTACAGATATGAGAGGAAAGATGGTGATGCTTTAACTGGAAAGAAATGACAGATGCAATAGAGAGAAAAGTAATAGCTATGTGATGGAGAAGAAGCCAAGAGAGTTTGCTATTGAATTTAATGAGAGCATTTTATTGAGGATGCTATGAGTCATTATTATGATTATGATTATCAAATCACATGCCCATTATAACTGTAAAAACTCACAGCATGATAATCATTAAAGGGAAAGAACAGGTATATCTGAATCAATTTTCCCATAAAAATAAAGTAAGTAGGCAATTTTAACTCATTGATTTCTTTAAATCAATAAATGTCCATTACTTTTATGAAGCAATTGTTTAAATATCATTATTCAGATAAAAATGTAAAAGTAGCTGCTTGTTTATGAGATATAACTTCTAGAAATATCTACTTTTTTCAAATTGGTCATAAAATCTTTCAAAGAGGGATCATAAAGTTCAAAAGGCTGAAAATATGGATAAGAATTTCTCTTCTATATGCAAATTGTAAAAATTCTGGAGAGTTAAGTATATAACTAATTGTCATAGAATGGTTTTCAGAGTGGGGCAGACAGGTTTTAAAAAGGAAAACTTCCATTGAGTATTTGGCTTCAACACACACATACTCTCTTTCTTTTTTTTTACTCTCTCTTGCTGCATTTGAACTATTTTTATCATTCTTAATCTTTACATGATGAGGTATATACAACTTTCATCTCTCAACTCAGTGTTTTATTTTAAAGGTGGAAAAATATCAACTTTCAAAATAAAGAACCAACATTACACACATTTAGAAATATAAATGACAATAAATAATTCCCAATGTTTACTCATATCAGTAATATAAAAACTTGAACTTTTAAACAAAGCTTTATAACTATCAATTTGAAAAATAATATTTCATCATTATATACTACCAACTGGCACATATTTATGGAAACACTCATCTATGTTATTGGTGAAAGCAGAAATTGGTACAGTCATTCAGAAAAAAATCAATTTAGAAGCAATGATCACCCCCCAAAGTACTCATATCCTTTGAGCCACTGTTCTGAATTCTAAGCATCCAGTCTAAATAATTTACTAGAATAAAGAAACATTCATGTACAAGAAAATCCATTGCATCCGTTTTTCTAGATTTAAAGACTGCCTGTATACTCAGTACTAAATTATTATTAATTCATAGCACCTTCATAGACAAGCTAGACTGATGGAGGAAGGTCATTGGTTAAATAATAAAGAAACTGCTTGGCCCTCATAGGTTAGAACATAGGTGGGTGGAGTAAACAAAACAGAATGCTGGGAGGAAGAGGAAGTGAGCTCAGACGCCATGCTCCCCTCTCCCGGGCAGATGCAGGGCAGCTCCTCTCAGAGACAGATGCAATGCAGCTCATCGCCAGGGCAGATGCTATGAAGCTCCGACCCAGGATGGACGTAGGCTAGAATCTTCCCCGTAAGCGCACCATGGGGTGCTACACACATTATTAGAAATGGGCTAGTCCGGGTGTGAGAGTAGCCGAGAAGAGGCTAGATATAATGGGCCAAGCAGTGTTTAAAAGAATACAGTTTGTGCATTGTTATTTCGGGGCATAAGCTAGCCAGGCGACCAGGAGCTGAGGTGGCAGGAACACAGTCTGCAGCTCCCACTACACTAGACTTCCACAGTAAACATTGCTCTCAGCATTATTGTCTACCATACCCTACTAGGATGGTTAATTAAACCCCACTTACATTTTTCAACTGTGTTCCCAGGCCAAAATCCCAAGATCTTTTACAATCCTCAAAAAAAACAGCATGGTCACAATAGCTCACTCCCTGGTACTACCATCTGTCTTTGTTATTTTTCTACTGCTGTGATAAGACACTATGACCGAAGTCATAGAAGAGTTTGATGGGGACTTAGAGATTCAGAGGGTGAATCCATGACATCATGGCAGACATTAGGGCAGCAGGTAGATAGATATGGCACTAGAATGGTAGCTGAAAAGTCATATCTTCATTTGCAAGTAAGAGGCAGACAGAGATTACTGGGAATGGCTTTGGTTTTTGAAACTTCAGAGCTCACACTCAGTAGAACATCTCCAATAAGGCCATAGCTCCTAACCATTACCTATCGTGGGAGGCTGCTTGTTGGTTCCCAGCTGCTCAGCCCCGAAATAATCACACAGAAACTATATTATTTAACAGCTTGCCCCATTAGCTCTAGCTTCTTATTGGCTAACTTTAACATCTTAATTTAACCCATCTCCATTAATCTGTATATCACCACATGGCAGTGGCTTCCCAGGTAAAATTCCCAGAATCTGTCTCTGGTGGGGCCACATGGCTTCTCCCTAATTCCTCCTTTCTCCCAGCATTCAGCTTTTTCCCCGCATACCTCTATTCCCTGTACAGGCCCAAGACAGTTCCTTTATTAACCAATGGTGTTCACAGCATACAGAGGGGAATCCCACACTATCTAAACAGTTTCACTAACTGGGGGCCAAGTATTCAAATATATGGGCCTATGGGGATATTCACATACAAACTACCACAGATATCCTCTGTAGAGATGACTTAGGTCACAAATTGTTTTGATCTGCTTTTTTTTTTATCATGGAAATCTTTTATTTCTCCTTCAATTGTAATAGATATTTATACTAGGTATAACACTCTTGGTTGATGGTTGTGGTTTTCAGAACTTGAAATACATATTTCCAGTCCCTTCTGGCTTTAGAAATGTCTGCCAAATAATCAGATGTTATTCTGATATACTTGCCTTTACAAGTGAGTTGACAGTTCTCTCTTGTATCTTTTAGTTCCCTTTTTTATATTGTACCTTTAATGTTTTAACTATAATATGTTATAAGGAGTTTCTTTTCTGATGTTGTATATTTCATTGGATTCTATGGACCTCTTGTAACTCTCTAGGATTTGGAAATTGTCTTCTATTGATAATATTCAAGCATTCACAATGATAGTCTTCTTCTTCTATGCCATAATTAAAAAGTTAGGTCTCTTCATGATTTCCCAAATATCTCTTATGTTCATTTTAATTTTTAAAAATTACCCATTGACCTTTTATTACATGATACAATTCCTCTACTTTGTCTTTCATCCTGGAGAGACTGTTTTCCACACAGTCCAGTCTGTTGGTAAGGCTTTGCATTAACTTTCTTTTTTCATTTCCAGGACCATTTCACTATAGCTTTTCTTCAGTAATTTTAATTCTTCATTGAATTCTATTTTCATATCTTGGATTGACTTCCTCATTACATCCAGATCTTCATGACTGCCTTCTTTAAATGTAGTCATAATAATTATTTTTTAATTCTTTGTCCGGGAGATTTTCTAGGCCATCCTCATTTAGGTCCATTGCTATGGGCTTATATATTATGGAGGAAAGCAAGATGTCAAGTTTATTCATGTTACTTTTCTTTCTGTGCTTAGATTTCTGAAATAGTTTGATAATTATGTCTTTCTTTTTGCTCAAATCACCTTTCTTATTTTAGTGTAGTTAAGTATAAATTTCAGAACAGGATTGAGACATTATTTTCTTTTGGGGAACAGTGCCTTAAGTATTTTTCTTAGTCTTTCTTTGAAATCCTACTACTAATCACATTAAAATAATACACATTAATTAAAGTGTCATAAATCCATTATTTCATGTTTATTAAAATTTAAAAAAATAATAAAAGAAAAAAGAATAGTTATATAAGATTATCCATCAAATAATAATTTGTATAAGTAGTTGGCAGAAAGGAGAAAATTTTCCATATGACTTCTAAGCACAATAATTTGATGATACATCTCTGGAGATATTTACTTTGAGAACATAAAAATGCTATACAAATTACAAATTGTTTCCAGTAGTCATTGGTGGTAGTAGTATTTGTAATTTTATTATGAAACATTTGTTGTAAGACTAGATAAACTGAATAGGAAATTGTGTGATTTCTTTCTTCTACCATCGCCTATGGCTTTGAAAACTGTGATTCATTGTGTGGGAGTAAGGAGATATGGATGCAAGAAAGAAATTACATAAGCACCCCATACTCTGAATTTGAACTGATACAATAATACATTTCCTAGCACTTCTACTGAAAATTGCCAGAAATAATGTTTAATCTAGTAAATGCAGATGTTTAAAATATGGAATACAGAAAGTGGTTCTGAAATACCATTTCTTGTTAAGAAATAAGAGCTTCCTAAAGAAATGGCTCATTCCTGGTCTAGGGAAGGCAATAATCAAGATAAGTCTGGAGCATGTTATCCAACCACATAGCAAGGGAACTTACTACCAAAGATACTTGAACACAGCAAAATGACTCAGTGGCTAACATCCTGGTCATACACAAAACAAATGGATTATAAGAAACACAATGACTGTAAGAGATGATATACATCATACATGTTTACAGCTTCATTTCATTATTTTTAAAAACTGGTCATTCTTCATAATGATACAGAACTGATCTATTTTTTTAATTTGTAATTAAAGTAAGGCATTGTTTTGTATTTATATATGGATTATAACACAGAATAGAAGAATAGGAAGACATTTTTCTTTAAGATGTAATTAGAATTAGAGTATTTCCATATTGTAATCACTAATGAAGTAATAGATTTAGATTTGAAAATCTAAATATAATGTGATTCTGAAAGAGTTAATAAAAATCACCTGCCACATACTATTCTTGTCTCCAACCAAATCTAATTTGAACCAGATCTAGACTATAGATCTAATCATCAAATCATAAATACAAAGGGCAGGTTAACATAAGGATTTGATCACAAAAGTCCACATTTTGAGAATTTCTAGATGAAACACATTTGGTTTCTCCAGCAAATAAATTGTAAAGGTAAAAAGATGGAAAAAGTTCTGAAAGAAACATAATGCACTTAACTCAGTTGGAGCAAACTGTGGTGTGTGTGTGTGTGTGTGTGTGTGTGTGTGTAACTGAAAATTTTGAACATCAACCAGATATTTTAAAATAGTATTATGTAGCACAATTAATAAAAACCCAAAGACAGAAATTGGTGTTCAACCTGAAGGTCAGAAAAGCAAGGCAACCAGCCACTGGCTCTTACCTCTACCTCAGTCTGAAATGTCTATCCTGCCTCCAGGAATCTCAGAATGAGACTGTGTCTGAGAGCTGTCTCGTCCCATCTAATATTCCTTTCTAGTGCTGGGATTAAGGGCATGTATCACTACTGTCTGGTTTCTATGGCAAGTTAGTGCGGCTACTGGGATTAAAGGTGTGTGTCACAACTGTCTGGTTTATAAGGCTGATCATTGAGGCTGTTTTACTCTTTGAACTTCAGGAAAGCTTTACTTATTAAAATAAAATTGAAATACCACTACATTTCCCCCTTTTCTCTAAAATAACTATATATAATAAGTACAATGACTACATACAATATAGACTGGCAATAAATACATCAGCAATGTCTAGTCCATTGTATTTGATAAATTTAGAGAAAATACTCTATATCTATCCTAACTTGATAATTTCAAAGTCTTGTACCTAATTTACTTTCTATCATAACTTGCTTTCTGCATTTGGTAAA